>NW_005871122.1:1304320-1326761 GCF_000147115.1 Myotis lucifugus
ACCTCTCCCTTCACCCCCTAAAACTCTCCAACTGCCCGTTGCTTCTAAGGGAATTCCTGAGCGGCCGGTAGTGCTGAAACCCCCTTTGTCTTTATAAACCAAAACCCGGGTAGCCCGCCACCATGGGAGCTTGGCGGTTAGCGGCTGTCGGGGGGGGGGGCGGCAGTTGAGGACGGCCAAGTTGGTGGGGGGGGCAGTTGGGGGTGACCAGGATGGCAGGCAGAGGCGATTAGGGGTGATCAGGCTGGCAGGGGGGCCAGTTAGGGATGATCAGGCAGGCAGGCAGGTGAGCATTTAGGAGCCAGTGGTCCTGGATTTTGAGAGGGATGTCCGACAGCCGGTTTAGGCCCCCCCCGCCACACACACACACACACACACACACACACACACACACAGTGCACGAATTTCATGCACCGGACCTCTAGTTAAATAATGGAAATGGAAGCAAGATTCTGATGCAGAAATTAGCAATGTAAAGCTTTAGTATTGGAATTAGACTGCTGGTGGGAATTCTGTCTCCATGATTTTTTTTTCCCTCCATGATTTTTTGACTGGATTAATTTTCAATCCTTTTCAGGTTAACTTCAATTTTCTATTCTGTAAGAGGGTTAATAGCTACTTAACAAAACTATTGAGAGACAGTGTCTTTTGAATGAATGCTAAGTATGATACCCAATTCAAATTATATCATAAATGCCAACTATTATTATCATGTTAATTTCATTTTATTTGTGTTGCATTATGGCAAGGAAGTAGAGTTAGCTTTCAAATTTGTTATGAATGGACTGGATGTTCTCTAAGTTCCTTTCCAAATCGAGGATTCCTTTTTTTATAGGTATCATTCCAGATTTCTTTAGTGATATTAATTTATATCACTGAAAAAATAGCATTCAGTACTGCTTTTTTGAATAATCAATAATCTTATGAGATTTAATAGAAAACAATTATTGTTAGAAAGATGTGAAACTTTCCCCTCCCACTTGGTAGTTTTAAATTAGATAATAAGTTTACATTATGTCTGACCATACTTCATCAAAATTATTGCTTCCACCCATGAAATGGTACAGTCACTTGGGTCAATAGTTGTTATGGTTTATTTGCAAATAATAAAGTATTAAGAGAATTCGGCAGTGGGCCATGCAGAGTTAAAGTTAGAGGAAGTTGCTGTTTTTTCTAAGAACAATTCCTTAACTTTTTTTTTGAAAACTATTAAACATGAGCATACTACTCTTTATACTAATTGTAATGCATTACTGCATCCCATAATCTATGAGAGTGTTCACCTTTGCACTCTGCCTGTCCAGCTGTTGTCTTGAACAATTATCAGTGAGTTATTATTCCGGTTTGAGCTGTGTCATGCTCGAAAGTGGGATGAAAAAAAGTTAATGAGCATGCATGAATGTTGGTTGATGAAGGTTAAGTGGTTGCAGATATGCTCTCTGCATTCTTTCCTATGAATGTTCAGACTGAGGCAATGGGTTCTGCTGAGGGATTACAAACAAATGGTGCTGATTGACAGTCCTTGATTTAACATTAAAATGGTATATAAAGGCAAATTCTGTGTTTCAGCTGAATAATAGACACAGTATTGTTGACCCCTGGTGCAGCTCCACACTTCATCATCAGTTTCACTTTGCAATTTTCATTTTTTCCTATTGTACCAGATTTCCAAATTCTCTTATTTTATATTACACATTATTTAAAAGTTGTGCCTGGTGGCAGTAGTATAGTTTTTTTTTTCCCTCTCTTTTCTTTTTTTTAAATAACATGCCCATCATGTACTTAAGATTTTAGGTAATAACAGCAATTTTAAGGATAACCAAATTAAAATATTGTATACAATAGCTGTTAAAATAAGCATGGGCCAGTACTCATTAGCAGTATGTTTTTTCTCTTCATGTCTATCTCTATGTGTTTTTAAATGATGACCCAGATGCTTTTCCATCATTTGTTATTTGTATGCTAATTAAAATGAACTGTCTATATATTCTTTAGGAGGTTTTTGAATTGATTGTTGTGAATATGGCATTTCACATGCTATAGATTGAGCATGAATATCAAATTTTTTTTTTTAAAGAAATGACAGTATAAGGAACAGTATTAAGTGTTAATGAGGCTTTTTTCTCTCATCATTTTCTCAATTATTAATAATTTATAATGTGATTTCCCAACTGGAAGCTGTGCTTTGTAAAGTGTAAAATGTTATATAAATACTTGTTTTTAACCTATTTTAGCTGAAAGGAAAACACAGGGATCACAATGCTTTGCATTTTGTAACAAGTAAAAAGAAAAAGAAAAAGAAAAAATGTTAAATAAGCATAGAATTATAAAGTTAGTAGGAACTATAGCCATCATTTGTCATTTAATAGATGAGAAAAGCATAGTAGACTTAAAAACCATTGCAAATAGAAACTATCACTTGACATAATCGAATTATTTGTTAATCACTGATAAATCTTTTCTCACTTTTTCATGTGCCCTATGGAGACAGCATTCTATAATTCATTGCATTCTTAATATGAACTTATAAAATAATAAGCCAGAATATTATTATTCATTTTTAATATAAGCATATTTTTAATGTGGAGAGCTTGTTTTTAAAAATTTAATATACAGGTTTTTAATTTTTCCCGATAAAATTAATTCATAATTCTAGAAAATACTCATGTATTGACCCTGTGTTCTGAAGGAAACAGGACAGGAATTTTCACCGACCTCTTGGCACTGGTTTTCACATCTTTTCTGTAAGATCGATGTTCCTCTGCAGAGGAGGGCCTCCTTGTCTCCCAGCCCAGCAGCTCTGTGCTTAAGGACTACTTCTTGGAGCTCTGTAATCCCCGTCGTATTCAGTGCTTAAGTCTTAGTGCTCCTGTGGCTTTTTTCTGTCAGCGAGTGAAATTGGATATACAAATCACACAATCTCAAGGCTAGCTACTTCTTAATACTATGCCGAAGGCTGCAGTTATCTGCCATCTCTAAGCAAAGGCTCTGGTTTTAGTTATTGTCACTCATGGCATGTTATGCAGCCAGTGTTGACCAGCCAGCTGAGCACCAGTAGCCTGGGAACAATTAATATTGGATGCCTCTCCGATGAAAGGCACTGTCTTCGCTCCTGGGATATATTGCTGAGTAAGACAGATATAATTCCTGCCTTTATGTAGTATATTTTTAAATGGAGAAGGTAGTAAACACATTTGTAGGCAAAGAAAACTAAGTAGTTCTTAGTATGCTATGACATTCGTGGCATGAGTAAGGTCTCATGATGGGACCTGGATTGGGGAGGGTGGGCATGGAACACCTTGGAGGCCACGGCATTTAAGTGCAGACTCAGAGGAGAAGGAGGATTTTGTCAGGCAAGGAATCAAGGGATGAGATTTCCAAGTGTTGGAAATAACATGGTCAGAATTCCTCAGGCTGGAAAGAATGTGCAATCTGGGGCCCATCAGAAGTTCAGGATGGCTGGAGCATATTATGTGAGAGGGAGAATGTCAGGAGATGAGATTTGAGGTCTGGACTATTTGCAAATGCTTCACATAAACTTCTGAGTTTTTTTGAAGGATGGATATGCTTTTTGACAGTAGAGAAGAGGAAGGCTAATCCTGCAGAAATAATGAAAAGGGCAGAGGAAGAATTGGCACACTGTTGAAATGCCTGCTAGCTTTGGAGTTAGGGATGCAGATGATGTTGCTGCATTGCTGCCCACCAGATTGGGGGTGGGGGGTGGTGGTGGCAGTGTTACAGGCTGTAGACTGGCCTGCTGTCAGCCTGGAAATACTGATGCTTAGGGTAAGTTTTTTGAGAGGCTTGGCCTCTCTCCTCTTGAAAAGTTTTTATGAAAAAATTAGTGTTAAACAATTGTTTTTGATTCAATTCTTTGTTAATAAATAAATAGACATACTTAAATAAACTACCAAAAAATTACATTCCATACAAAGCATGGGAAGACTGGAAATGACTGAAGCTCTTGACCTTTGGACTTATGTTTTTTACTCAACTTTTCCCTTATATCCTACAGAAAATGTATTCAAGTAATTATTGCTTTGTGTGTATATGTGTATATTAATTCATATACTTATATCTATTCCTAGTGGGGCCAGAAGTTACCACCAAATGTAAATATAGTAAAAAAAAGGAGAAAGAAAGAAAGAAAAAAAGAGGACATTATTTTTGCCAATGAATTATCTAGCAAGTGTGTTTGGCATTGTTTAGGAATTACTGCACTGGTCTTCAATATTTCAGTTTTCATTTACTCTTCTTGTGCAGATAATAGAAACAAGACCATCAATAGTGGAAAGAAATGTGAAGGGAGATAGGAATTACTCTAAGCAGGGTTAAAGAAGAAGGTCTTCTACTCAGCCGAGGGGGAGGGGGAGAAGAAGGTTTCTAGCTTTTATTGACTATAATTTTTACGTTGAGCCCATTCTAGGCCTTTGGCAAGCATCGTTTTGTTTAATTTTTAAAATACATAATCCAATTCAATAATCATGTGATATATAGAGGGGCAGAGATGAAGAATGGAGAAGGACATTAAGACACAAAAGGAGAAAGAATATGGTTATGTGTTGTGTGAAAGAAAGAATGTAATAATAGAAGCAAGTCTCATACAATATTAAAATTAAGTCTTAAAGGCATATAAAACTTAACTGACTAGCATCTAAATGCTTGGCACTGTACTGAGCGCTCCAAAACCGAAATAGGAAAAGCAAACATGGAAAGTTTATGTCATGAGGTGGATCTTCATTTGAATTCAGCTCTCCTAAAAACCAGCTAATGACCTTAGGCACATTGATTAATATCAGGATGTTTAGACTCAGATTCTCCATCTTTAAAATTGAGACAGCAATATTTCTTCCAAAGCTTAGAATAAAGTCACATAACATACAATTAAACCCATTAAAGGAATGCATGACACATAATAAATGTTGAATAAGTTGTGTCTGGTATAAAAATTCTAGTAAACTAGCATGTTTGAAATGAAGCATAATGTTTAAAATGGCAAAGCTATCTAGATACTTTATGTAAATATTTGATTCACAAAATTGTTAAAGGAAAAGAATAGAAGTCACTTTATTGGTCTTGACTTCAGTGATCTTACTCATCCCTGGAAGGATAAAATACTAGAAGCAAGACACACATTCTTACTTGGATTTTTTTAAGTCTTCACTTTTACCAAGATTCTACTTAAGAAAAAACATGTTCTGAAATGAATCATGAGATTAGGAAAATTCACAAGAAAGCACAGATCATTATTCAATAAATTCCTTCCCTTTGAGATAGGTACTGGACATATCAACTTTATCCCCGAAGACATCCATTGCATAGCTATAACAGCAAAGAGGTCAAATGAGATGTAAAGATTGTTTTGTAATTGCATCAATGCACTAGAATCTTTTAGAAGCTACAAACTAAGCAGTAAAAAGCAGTTCCCTACTGTCTAAGAATAATTGTTTCTTTAGCTCCTTTTGCTTATTTAATATCAAAGACATTAGGGGTTGGTATGGAAAAATGCTGCCATGACCCTAACTTCTGTTAAAGCACTCTTCTCCACCCTTTCATTAGAATCTGAGTCTAATTTACTGTTTTTTAATAGCAAATTAAAATATCACATGCAAGTTTACTATTATTTTTTAACTTTTTAAAAAATCCTCACTAGAGTATACATGTTTATTGATGTTTAGAGAGAAAAGAGGAGGAGAAGGGGTGGGGGGAGAGGTGTAAGAGAGAAACATTGATTGTTTGCCTTCTGTAAGTGCCCCCTCCAGGGCTCGAACCCACAATTTAGGTATGTACCCTGACTGGAAATTGAACCTGTTACCTTTTTGGTGTATGGGACAACTTTCTAACCAATCAAGCACCCTGGCCAGGACCCAAGTTTATTTTTTAAACAATACATGCACCTCACAGTTGGAGCTAAACAAAGTGTACTTGGCACCTGGAGTGGTGACCATGTAAGTGCTTTCACCAGAGCATGCTCAGCTCTCTTTCCTACAGAAACATTGAGTACGAAATATATAGCTCAGAATTTTACACACAGCATCAGAAGATATCCAACAACGCAGGACCTTTTCTAATTATTGAGTAATATTTCCCAAAAAGTAACCTGCTGGTCTCCAATCTCAGTGAGGTTCAAACAAATGGCTTTTAACTAAAAAAAAAAGGCCTGAAACTTGGGTTAAAAAAAGGTCTGATAGAAGACTAAATACATGAGAGAATGGCTCCAGGACCTTATAAAACATTCTTCAAATATTAAGGACAAAGAAAACATTCTGAAGGGAATGATTATTTATTTAAATGTAACTAACTCCTACAGTGGACTACATTTTCCTACTTTATTCTCATGATAGCCCCATGGAGTAGCTTTTACTCTTTGTTTTTATAGAAAGGAACTACTCAGGATGAAAGATTTGACTGGTTTTTCCAGCAGTACACAGTATAATATTAGAGGCAAAACAGGGATTCTGACTTTTGTAAATATTTGCTTTTACACAGATTCTATATAAATAGCCCTATTCTTGATTAAATCATGAGATAAAAGGAATTCATAAACTAAATCCTATATATTCAGTTGTCCTTTTTTGTGGCATTTTTCTGGCCTCATTTCTTTTAGTCATTCAAAAATTTACTAATTTTTCAGTGAACTCTTACTGGACTTTTGATTGGAAAGATATCAAAAGATACCTGAATTCTCTAAAACTTTTTACTTTATGTAGATAGTATAATTTTATCTCTGTACATCTTATTACTCCAATTTCAATTGAAATTTTTTAATGATAGGAATAATGTTTTACTTTTTAATGGTCTTCCATTAATATCCTCAGTGGCTTCTGATTGAGGGAATGAATGAGTGAATGAGTGAAACAATTTAAGATTGCCTGTAGTAGCAAAGGAGCTCTTTGTGGGAGCTGCATACTGACAACTATTGCAGGTCCATTTCTTACCATGCCCTGGAGGGTTCTTTGCGTGAAAATGGTGAGAATGGCCTAGAATCCAGAAGCTGGTTTATAGTCTTGAATCTAACACTAGGTAGTGATATGCATAGCCTTGGGGAGTTCTCTGGCCTCAGTTACATATCTACTAAGTATGAGTTCATTTTATTTTTTATATGTTCATTTATTTTTAATTTTTGTTTTTTAAAGTTTTGTTTTAATAAAGCATTTGCTTCAGTAGACTTTATTTTTATATTATTTACTAGAGGCCTGGTGCACAAAAATTTGTGCACTCAGGGGGGAGGGGGGTTCCCTCAGCCAGGCCTGTGCCCTCTCGCAGTCTGGGACCCCTCGGGTGATGACCACCTGCTGGCTTAGGCCTGCTCCCCAGGGGATTGGGCCTAAGATGGCAATCAGACATCCCTCTGGCAGCCCGGCAGCCCTCAGGGGATGTCCACTTGCCAGCGGGGAGCAGGCCTAAGCTGCAGCCGGACATCCTTAGCGCTGCTGAGGAGGCAGAACAGGCTCCCACCACCACTGCTGTATTGGCAGCCATCAGCCTGGCTCGTGGCTGAGCAGAGCTCCCCCATGTGGGACCGAATTGACCACCAGAGGGCAGCTCCTGCATTGAGCGTCTGCCCCCTGGTGGTCAGTGTGTGTCATAGTGACCAGTCATTCCCAGTGGTTCTGCTGTTAGGGTCAGTTTGCATATTACCCTTTTATTATATAGGATAGAGGCCTGGTGCACGGGTGGGGGCTGGCTGGTTTGCCCTGAAGGGTGTTCCGGATCAGGGTGGGGGTCCCGCTGGGGTGCCTGGCCAGCCTGGATGAAGGGCTGATGGCTGGTTTCAGGCTGGCCACACCCCCTTTAGTGTGGGGGTCCCCACTGGGGTGCCTAGCCAGTCTGGATGAGGGGCTGAGGGCTGTTTTCAGGCTGGCCGGCGACTGAAGCTCCCAGCCTCTCCTTTTTTTTCTTTTTTTTAAATTCTGGGATTTATTTACCTTCTATAATTGAAACATTGTTGCCGTCACTGGTGCTCCCAGCTCTGAGGAGGCGGCCGGCTGAAAGCAGGTATCTGGGGTTTGTTTAGCTTCTATAATTGAAACATTGTTGCTTTCGGAGCTCAGAGCAAGGCCGCGGCAGGCGGGGAACCTTGGCTTCCTCCATCACTGGAGCAAGCAAGCCTCCTGCTCGCTTCAGCTGCGTTGCTGCCAGCCGCCATCTTTGTTGGCAGTTAATTTGCATATCTCGCTGATTAGCCAATGGGAAGCGTAGTGGAGGTACAGTTAATTACCCTTTTTGTCTTTTATTAGATAGGTTTTTTTGTTAATTCTCACCTGAGGATATTTTTCCCATTGCTTTTCAGAGAGAGAGTGAGAGGGGAAGGAGAGAGGTAGGGAGGGAGTGAAGGGAGCAGGGAGAGAGAGAACGAGAGAAAGAGACATCAATGTGAAAGAGACATATCTATTGGTTGCCTCCCACAAGCACCCTGACCAGGGGCAGGGAGTGAATCTGCAATCCAGGTATGTGCCCTTGACTGGGAATTGAACCCAGGACCCTTCAATGTGCAGGCCAACACTCTAATCACTGAGAAGCACTGGCCAGGGCACTAGTAACTATTCTTACCAGTAGTTTTCTCAGGGGAATATTTGTTGTGACATGTTAAAGGAACCTTCATTTTGTTGTATACTTTTATGTTGTTTGAATTGTTTGACAATAAAATTTAAAAATTAATTTTCTTTTCCTGGAGAACAATTATAGAATAAAAGAGCAGTTAGCTGGAATAGTATGTTTAGTCTTTTTTTTTTTAATCCTTATATATTTTATATGTGTATTTTTTAACTGGAAAGTAAAAAGGTGACTTTGCCTTGTCAACATAAATGTATCTTGAAAATTGTAGCAAGATACTAGTATGTGAGTCATTTGTTTTATTTTCAAACAGTCACGGCTTAGAAATGACCTTAGCTTTCCAAAGTGAAAGACATTTTTGTCAAGTATATTACATACACAGGGTTCCATTAATCCAGTAAACTGCATTCAGAAAGCAATACATTTGATAGTTAATTATTCCAAATGGTGCCCATGATTAAAAGGGACACCCATTTGTAATGAAGGGGATCTGTGTAATGGTTATCCGGGAGAATGTTTGCTCAAGTGTGAGGATAGAGGTAATTGATGAAGTGAAAAGTTGCATAGATCTTCCTCAGGCTTAGAAGCAACAGCTTGGGAAAAACTGAGGATGCACTGTGAGTACCTACGGAATTAAGTAAAGAGACTAAATATGTGGGTAAGATTTTAAATTTGATAATTTGAGGTCAAGTATTATATGAGTCAATAGAAATGTATGTTTTATGCATTACAATCCTCTTGGGCATTTGTATGTACATATCAAGAAATAATTTTTTTTTTTGCAGCCCTTCTCATCGACTGAGTCTTTAAAATTTGGAGTCTAATACTTGCTGGTCGTATTGATATTTTTCTACTGGAAGATCAAGGGATTTATAGCCAATGTGAACTTTTCAATCATTTGGAAAGTCTACTGTAATAATATAACACATATTTCTGAAAATATGTCCACTGACCCCTTTACCGCATGCACATCCTTCATTTACCAGTAACAGAGCAAGATACTCTTGTAGGTTACTTGCCATCTAAACATGCCATGCTCCAGTCCTGTTCTCAGAGCCCACTGTTGGTACAAGGCCCCTGTGTGGTGGTCTTTCAGTGATCAAGAGAAGAAGTTGGCAGGAGTACCCTCTGCTGCAAACCCTCTGGTTTCCTTTCACTCCCTAGGCCAGTGATGGCGAACCTTTTGAGCTCGGCGTGTCAGCATTTTGAAAAACCCTAACTTAACTCTGGTGCCGTGTCACATATAGACATTTTTTGATATTTGCAACCATAGTAAAACAAAGAGTTATATTTTTGATATTTATTTTATATATTTAAATGCCATTTAACAAAGAAAAATCAACCAAAAAAATGAGTTTGCGTGTCACCTCTGACACGCGTGTCATAGATTCGCCATCACTGCCCTAGGCCCTTCTCTGCCAGCCCACTGTTCTCTGTGGAGGAGGAAGGGAGCACACCCTGTGTAGTTGGATTTAAAACCTGGTCTTGTCTCCTCTGATACCCTACAATGTTTCCTTGGCCCAAGAAGAGCTTATTCCTCTTTCCTGTGCCTAAGATTTTGTCCTTACCTTATATTCTGCATCTTTTCACTGCTGAGGATGGGATGCATTTCTGTTTTCTATTGTTAAAGGAAACGTTGGTGAATGCATTTTTTTCCTTTGGAAGAACTCAGTTCTTGTATTTGGACCACATAGTTTTCAAGGCTTTTGTCTCACTATAGATATTAACAGGAATATAATTTTATACTCAGTGTTGAGGAATGACCTCTTAATTCTAAGTGTTATCCGTTCCCCAGAGGAAATAAATGCCATTGATCCCGAAATGGCAAGGCTACAGGGAAAATCTCAGGAAAGGAAAAAATTAATCTGCAGATACCATCTCTAGTTATTTCCTGGCTCTACTTTCTCTGCAGGGTTGAATGAATCCTAATCTTAGTCACCCTGCCTTTAATTCCATTCAGTTCTCATATTTGCAGTTTCTACTGATGACCTAGGTAGGCTCTTAATGGCCAGGATGGTAAAATGTCCTGAGTGGAATAGCAGAACAGGAGTCCAGAATCCTGATTTCTGCTTCTTAGACTCCTAGTCTCTTTCTGCTTCAGTTTGCTTATTGTAAAATGAGATTTTTATTAGATGATTTTCTGTTATTTATTTTAGTTCGGGATAAGGGATTTGATGCTTTCAGAAATTCAGGTAATTATTTAATGTATAAATTTGATGTTTCTGGCATCAAGTAAAATAGTCTGAAAAGGAATATGGTTTATTAAAAATTGTAAAAATTAAGAATTTTGACATTCATCAGAGAATCCCAGTTAGTAGGTATTTCTAGATGTCAAAAGTGTTGTTCTGTTTAGTATTTCATTTTCTGTTCTGCTTTGGCTTGTTGCTGTATGTCTTTTTTAAATTTTTATTTAAATAAAAACCAGAAATTTATTTTCGTACAGTTCTGAAAACTGGAAGTCCAAGATCAAGGTGCTAGCAGGGTTGGAATCTAGCGAGGGCTCTGCCTTTGGGTTGCAGATAGTCACCTTCTCGGTGTACATCTTTTGAACAGTAAATTTTAATGCCTGACATTTTCAGGAAGCATTTAAACTAAAGCGTTTTTAATTAATAAACTTGGATACTTTACAGTAAGGGATATTTCAGTTCCTGTAAAGATGCTTCTCTACTAAGATGTTAATGCTTCCCTGTTCAAGTGTCAGTGGCCCAACATCATTGTGAAGCAATTAGGTTTAAAGTAAGATTCTCTAATAAGATTTAAGCTACCGCATTCCCATTAATGAAAGACTTCTCCCTTTCCCTTTCATAGAATGGATCTGTTAAATACTTTCTTTTTTCTTTTTTAATAACACATTAGGTTAGTATGCTAAAAGTAATATGTTTTTTGGGAGGCAGGCTGGATGACTTTGGGAAATCATGATTTTATAAAAAGCCTGTAACTTTAAATTTGGACACTGGGAAGGAGGTGGAAATGTTGCTTATGTTCTTAGAAGTTTCTGATGGGGTGCTGGATACTATAAAGCATCAGGGATTTTTGAATCCTGTCTTGGCTTAGATCTCCTTTTTCCTTGATAGGATATGCACACAGGAATCCACAGCAAAGAAAGGTAAAACATCATTTATGGTTGATGTGGCTTTTGTCTGAATACACCAAATAGAACTCTCTGGTGTCGGGTAAGGGGTGTGAGGCTGAGGCCTAAGGCTGCCGGCCTTTTGTCCAGGACCCAATACTGTGGTTTCCCCATAAGCCTGCTGCCTATATAGGGCAACAACCAAGGAAATGAGAGGGGCAGATTCAGTCCTGGAAAATGTCAGGCTCTCTTACCTACACCAACTCTTTAGGAAGGAAAAAATGAAAGGTGAGAGGTTTACACTCCATGCTTAACCTTTAAAGTGGAGGGGTCAAAAGAGGTTGGAAAGGGGCTAAGATCTTCCTTTCATATAAAAGTACACCTTGCTTTCTCACTACACAGCTCTAGTGACAGAGTGCTTGACATGGGCTACTATATCCTTAGATATCTGAGAGCTGGGCCGTGACATTCAAGAAAATGGAAATGTGACTAGGTTCTGGAAACACTGAACTGCTGAGAATTAAAGTCCTATTCATTTTGGAGAGATAATCCAGGGTGAAGGGCAGCAGACAAAGGGTTCTTTGACAGCACTATCTGTGCCATGAGAATGGCAGTCAAACCCGTGCATATGTGTGTGAGCTGTACTGTGCAGTGTATAAGCACTGTCTCTGCCTTTGGCTCTGAGGAAACACCAATGCATTTTAAATCATCCCAGTTTGGTCTGGTTGGAGAATTTTTGGGTTACTTAGGTTTCTATCTTTTCATTAAAAAGCAACAACAAAAACTTTCACCCTAGCCGGTTTAGTTTAGTGGTTAGAGCCTAGGCCTGCTGACTGAAGGGTCTTGGGTTCGATTCCATGATCAAGGGCATGTACCTTCATTGCAGGCTGGATCCCTGGCCCTGGTTGGGGTGCATTCAGGAGGCAACCAGTTGATGTGTCTCTCTCGCAATGATGTTTCTCTCTCCCCCGCTCCCTTCCATTCTGTCTAAAAAATCTAATGGATAAACTATCCTCAGTTGAGGATTAACTAAAAAAAATAAAAATTTGTCCTTATTTCTACAAATACTTTTCAAATCCAGAAGTGGTCAAATTAACATTATTAAAAAAGAGAGTGATTTGAAACTCAGCCTTATAAAGATATTTTTTCCTATTTTTAAATTGTGGTTATTTACATAGCACAACTTTACAGTTAAAGTCATCTTTATGTGTACAGTTCTATGGCATTAAGTGTGCAATGCATTAAGTGTGCAATCATCACCACCATCCACCCCCAGAGCTTATCTTCCCTGCTGATACTCGGTACTCTTTAAGAACTAACTCCCCATTCCCTTCTCTCCTCTTTAAAGATCATTTTTAAAGACATTCCCCAGTCACAGCATAACGTGAACCCTGCTGGTCCTGTAACCTCTCCCTGCAGTTGGAAGGCATGTGTGCTGTGCTGGGTTTGCACATGGGGAAGGTGGTACACTGGAGGAGAGGTCTGCAGATGAGCCAGGAGTTTTATATGATATGTAGGTTTGCATAGCACGCAATAAGTATCAAAAGCCCAGATTTTTTTTTTTTAAAGTTCCAAATTTAGGTGCTTCTGGGAAAGAAATTAGCAGAATATTTGATTCTAGAAACAGACCAGGCACAGAATGAAGCTCCAATTAGGTAGGCCAATTGGAGACCAGAATGGTTCCCAACTATATCTGGTAACATTCTAGAGCACAGAGGAATAGGGATTGAATAACAGAAATGAAGGAAATGACTTGGATTTTCAACTGAACTATCAGAGATAAGAACATAAAATCTGAGGGGACAGCGTAACTACTTATCAGGAAAGCTGTGGAATAAAGGTTGAATGGAATTGAACAAATACCTAGGTATTGACTTCATCTTCTCTTTCAGTCACACACGCACACAAAATAAAGCATTTTTTTTTTTATCAGAGGTTACATTTATACCCCGTTCCTAGGTCAATGCTAAACCCAAAACCTGAGCCAAGTGAGTGGTTCTTATGATAGGGGCGGGGTCCCAGAGCTTCATTTTTCTCATACAAAACAAATTTGCATTGACACTCCACATTCTGATTAGTTTTTTGCAAAAATACAAGATTCTAAAGAATACAGGCATGCTGTCACTGAAAAATTCTGCTTCTTAAACTTGAACTTTTTCTCAGTATTTTGGAATAATGGTTATTTTTATGTCTTACCACATTTCTTCTACCAGGTTTTGGATAATCACTCTGGCCATTTTGATGAAACTCCTTTATGTTCCCCATATTCTGACACACCAGGGGTGGTCAGCTCACTATTGATATGGCATTGCTTTTTATCTGTTAATGTAACTTATTATTATTCTGTTCCCGAGTTGGTCAGCACTCTGAGTACAAATACTAATAAGTGGGCTTATTGAGTCTTTCCATTCTGCAGCATGCTGAATTGCTGGTCTTCATTGGGATTTTATCCTTCTTTTAAATGCGGAATGAACACTGAGTTCTCATTCTTGCTATAATAGGCTTTCCCCCTATAATACATTTTCTGTGTATGTATTAGTATGCCATGCATTAACTTTTAGCTTTTTTTTTTGGCAGGGATACATTTTACTAATATCAGCAGAGGATATATAGCAAGTAGGTGGCACTGGCAAAAACAATAGTAGAAAAATTATTTTTATAAATACCTGTATTGTTATGACTGGGAAATAGCAACATTCAGGAAGAATTCATAAGGGGCAGGTATTTAAAGTGGAGAGTTCTTGAGGCTACATAATAAAAATTGTAGGGATGTCTTTATGAGTAGTTGTGATGAGTCAAGAGAGATCATGTGAGAATAGGCTTCAGTGTTCTTTTGGCTGAGTTTTTAACTCTTTTCTGATTTCTTTGCTTTCCCCCTTCCTCATATATTTGGTCCATTTAATCAAATCTCATTTCAATTTGTAACTAATTATAACATGATAAACTGTCTCAGGATTATTTTTATTCCCAATGCATAGCTTATTGAGTTAAAATAGTTGTTGAATGTATGAATTTGAAGAGTCTTGATATTTTCTTTGGGTTGAACTCCTGTTTTTCTGATATCTAAATCTTCAATTATGAAGGGGTGTTTACATTTAAGTGGACCTCAAGAAAGTGGATTTTTGAGTGGTTATACTTTTGAGATGAACAAAATTGTTAATTACTGTGATTTCAGATTTCATGAGAGTTCAGTTTTATAACATATCTAGACCAATTTGTTATTTCATAATAGGAATAAAGTGATGGGGAAACATATTTTTAGGTCCACTATGTAGAAATCATTATCATTTTGAAGCATATTTTAAAAATTTGTTTATGGAATGTATTCAAAATACTTGGGGATCTCTTTGTACTTGTAGTAATGGTTCAAAACAAAATCTAGACACATCCCTAATTAAGGGTTTGTTAAATAGTGAAATCCTTCTTCCTATCCATTGTAAGACTAGTTGTGGAGGAAAGTCCTTCAAAAGTCCTTGGTTTGTGACATTGTCCACTAAAATAGAATGCCACATAAAGAGTAATATGCATTTATTTGCTATACTTTTGATGATTGCTATAATTGAAATAATCTATTCCACAAAATTTTATTTAGTGCTTCAGCCACTCTCATATATAATGTCATTCGTAGCCTGGAATTGCCAAAGAGACATCGTTTTGCTAGGAAAATACACTGATTAGTAATGGCAGTCATATATAACATTTGCATAGAGAAATATCCAGTTTCTCTCCTGTTTGTTTTCTGTGTAGTTAGGTACATAGTCATTTATTTATGTGCCTAGAAATATTGAAACTGGGTTTGACAGATCAGATATGACTATAGCTATTTACACATTTATGGTTTTTCATACTAAATCATTTTCTTTGACATTTTGCCAAGAGGGTATTGCCTATTTAAAAAATAATTTATTTTAAGTTTTCACTTTTTTCTATGTAGTCCATATTTTCTGCTTTTAAGCTGCCTAAACTTTTTTTGAAACCATTTTCTATCACAAGTACCAGTAGTAGTAACTCTTAAAATTCTGCTTTTCTTTCTCAGCCATTGGCTTTTCTCAAATTTGGACCCTTCAAATTCCCAAGAACATTGCATTTACACTGTGTGACTGAATAACTGCAAAGTGAGCCACCATTTAGGAGTAGAATTGGGTGCAACTTCAGTGTCTTGTTGTTGCTGTTTTTTCATAGTTTTAAATTCTACTCATTGTGTTCAGGAGAACAAGCATTTTTCTTCCCTCCTTCAGGTCCATTCACCTTCCCACTTATTTGGCCACATACCATGTACAGGCAGGCAAAACTCCACCAGTGTAATGCAGAGCCTGGGGTACAATCTTTCTTCTGTATGCTTGGTTGCAGAGCACTTTCCTCAAGTGGATTCCCTGCCCAGAGGCTGCTCTGGGCCTGTGGTATGATGGTCAGTGCTCTTTTCTGGGAGCTGCCCTTTGTGTGACCATCAGTAAATAACTCCTCTATGGGTAGGTTTCCTCCTCACTAAAATCAGATGATTAAACTTCATATTCCAGGACTGTTCAGCTTCTAAAACTTGAACCCTATAAAATTTTGACATTCTTTAGAACCTCAATAGTTAGAAAGCAAAAAGAAAATGACAGCAACCTCAGTTACATGGGGAGAATTATATCTACCTGGGTCACTGTTACAATCGTATTTAATTGCCATTGTTACTTCTGTGAGAGCAATACCTTTTGCCGCTGCTTCAGATTGGGCTTCCTTTTCTACCTCATGTAGCATCTTGTACGATTTTGTTAATTCATTGATTTCATGCATGAGGTTGTTGATGTTGATCATGAGTCTTTCTGAGCAGCCCTGGTTTTCTGGCATTGCTAATCTTTTACTTGTCACTTTGGCTGTATCCCAAATATAGAGTTGAGCAAACTTCCGAGAAACACCATCCGAAGGATGTAAAGCTCCAATACAGTGATAAACTTGTCCGTGTATTCTAAAACAGTATGGCCCATATCCTGATGGCGATGCAATATTTGCACCCATGGAAGCAAAAGCAAAAGAACTATTTATGGAACAAATATTTTCCATGAAATTTTTACTGTAGAATCTTCGTTTGTTATTAATCTTTTTAAATATGCCTGGTATTCTGGAAAATGTATATCATTTGGACAGACTTTACCCTTTCTACAACATGAGTAAATTTCCCATCAGATGGTTTTTCATCCAAGAAATTTAGCGATAGGCACAGTTCACATCTAACAGCCATTCCACCACAACTATGTTCGAGAATTGCATCCTCATGTACTCCATTTTCTCTGAGAAGGCAGTTCCTACCAGAATTGGTAGTACTTGTTGATGACACTTGTTCTTTAGACATATTCTGTCGTCGCCACCGCCTTCTTTCAACTTCAAAGGCACGTTGGTTTTTAGACATTTTCTGTCAATAAGGTTTGCTTCTTTCGGCTTCAGAGCTACGCTTTGCCAATAGTAGCTTTTCAGATACATTCTGTCGCAGGTGTCAACTTCTTTCAAGATCAGACGCACCATGGTCTTCAGACATTTTCTGTCAATTACGCTGGCATCTTTCGGCTGCAGAGCTACGTTGTATCAAAAGTTGCTCTTTAGACATAGTCCCACCTCCCTGCTGTCCCGGTCTGAGATGCAGGTGAATGAGAGAATGAGAGTCCTGCCTGTCAGGCCGATGAGAGCTGTCTGACCAACAGCTGATTCTGGCTGATTCTGTGGGGGTGGGAATTCCCACAGGCCGGCCTCGGGCAGGGCGGGCAGAATGCTGACGTCGAATTGGTGACGAAGGCAGGCATCCTGCTCTGCCCTGGCTGCTCCGCACCTGCACGCACTGCTCACTGGCCCGGAGCATCTAAATACTCCAGTGTGTATTTCCTCTGAATGAGGCTAGAAACTGATCAGCATTCTCAACAGGGCCTTTCTTCCCTGTGGCTAATTTGGGCTTCCTCATACTGTGGTCTGGGGAAAGTTGAACTACTTTCGTAGCTTTTAAGTGGCAGCATTCCAATCAGCCAGGCATCCTGCACCACCCTGGCCGCTCTGCACCTGTGCACGCTGCCCACTGGCCTGGAGCATTTAAATACTCCCGTGTGCATTTCCTATGAATGAGGCTAGAACCTGATCAGCATCCTCAACAGGGCCTTTCTTCCCTGTGGCTAATTTGGGCTCCTCATACAGTGGTCTCAGGAAAGTTGAACTACTTTTGTAGCTTTTAAGAGGCAGTATTCCAAGTAGCCAGGTGTCCTGCCCCACCTTGGCCGCTCTGCACCTGTGCGCGCTGCCCAGAGGCCCTCCATGGGCGGGGCGGGGCAGAACGCTGCCGTCTTTGTTGTGGAGTAACGGTCAATTTGCATATTCCGTCTTTATTAGATAGGATGCTTATTTAATCAGGAATACTTTTGTCTTCTCAAGGCTGTTGTAAAAACAATCTAATGAACAAAAGGTAATTTATTGTAAAAATGTGGCATGTAAAATTTAATACCATTTGTGCTAAATGAATACAAGAAAAAAATAGAAATGCTTAGTACTTTAAATCATTAAAATCAAATACATGTAACCAGGAAACATTGAATAAACAATTATTATTAGTATTTACTGATACAGTAGTCTCTCCTTATCTACAGGGGATACATTTCAAGATCTCCCAGTGGATACCTGAAACCACTGGTAGTACCAAACCCTATATGTGCTATATTTTTCCCCATACATACATAACTATGATAAAGTTTAATGTAAAAATCTGGCACAATAAAATTAACTAAAAAATAGGATAATTATTTAAGAATATCTACATTAATAAAAGAGAAAGATGCAAACTAACCGTCACTCCGCAATTTCACCACTCCGTTACACCCACAAAGCCATGCCCACCAGCCAATCAGGAGCGAGTATGCAAATTACCCCAACTAAGATGGCGGCGACCATGGAGATGGAGTGAGCAGGAGTCTTGGGTTGCCCTGGCGATGGAGGAAGCCAAGCTTCCCGCCTGCCCTGGCCAGCCCTCAGCTCCGCTCAAGGCTGCAAAGTTTCAATTATAGAAGATAAATAAATCCCAGATATCTGCTTCCATCCAGGCCGTTGCCTCCGCTCAAGGCTACAAAGTTTCAATTATAGAAGATAAATAAATCCCAGAAAAAAAAGGAGAGGCTGGGAGCTTGGGTTGCCAGGGGGCGTGGCCAGCCAGAAAACATCCATCAGCCCCTCACCCAGGCTGGCCAGGCACCCCAGTGGGGACCCCCACCCTGAAGGGGCTGTGGCTAGCCTGCAAGCAGCCATCAGCCCCTCACCCAGGCTGGCCAGGCACCCCAGTGGGACCCTCACCCTGATCCGGGATACCCTTCAGGACAAACCAGCCAGCGCCCCCCTGTGCACCAGGCCTCTATCCTATATAATAAAAGGGTAATATGCAAATTAACCCTAACAGCAGAACCACTGGGAATGACTGGTCACTATCACACACACTGGCCACCAGGGTGCAGATGGCTCAATGCAGGAGCTGCCCCCTGGTGGTCAGTGCGCTCCTACAGGGGGAGCTCTGCTCAGCCACAAGCGAGGCTGCCAGCTGCCAGCATAGCAGTGGGTAGCGGGAGCCTCTCCCGCCTCCTCAGCAGCGCTAAGGATGTCCGACTGCAGCTTAGGCCTGCTCCTCGCTGGCAAGTGGACATCCCCCGATCACTCCCGGGATGCCAGAGGGATTTCTGACTGCCAGCTTAGGCCTTATTCCCTGGGGAGTGGGCCTAAGCCAGCAGGTGGACATCCCCGAGGGTTCCCAGAATGTGAGAGGGCACAGGTTGGGCTGAGGGACCCCCCGAGTGCACACATTTTTGTGCACCGGGCCTCTAGTACTGTTAAGTTATATGAATGTAGTGTATCTTTCTCTTAAAATATCTGGTACTGTACTCACCCTTCTTGTGATGATGTGATATGATATAGTGCCTAAATAATGAGATGATGTGAAGTACTCAACACTGCACATAATTTAAAACTTAGGAATTGTTTTCTCAAATTTTCCATTCACTATTTCAGACTGCCATTGACTACAGGTGGCTGAAACTGTGGAAATTGAAACTACGGATAAGGGGGGACTGCTGTATTCAATTATAAAAAGAGAAAACTCAAGTATTGCTTTTTGTGCTTCTGGTAGATAACTTGCAAATTTATAACTGCATATTCTAGAATTGTTTGCAATAGTAAAATACTATATGATAAAACTTAAGTGGAATGTTATTCCTTAAAAAGGGTATCATGTGATTAAAACAATGTGATTGAAACATAATGGAAAATGAACTGGAATTAGATGTACCAGGGGGAATTATGATTTTAATAAAAAATTTAATAAACAGAATATTTCAAAAGATTTTTTAAATATAATTTTGGGGCTATTTTTGAAACTTTGAAAATAGAAAAAAAATAAAGAGAAAATGTAATTAAAAAAGACTTGTCAGTTCATCGCTCTCAGCAACATAGAAAGCTTTATCATCTTTGACTTCATTCTGACATAAAGCCCTTATAAACATATGGCTTATGCTGTGTCAGTGATCAGAACCAATTTTGAACAGTATTAACTTGCTTAGGTGGCCCCCACAATCACCAGATCTCAATACAATTGAGCATTTGTGGGACGAAGTTAAAAGAGCCATCAGGCAGCTGGTTCCACAACCATCAAATCTCACAGAACTGGACAGTGCTATTCATCAGGCAAGGTGTCAGATTCCTCACATCACCTTTCAGCATCTCGTGGGGTCAATGCCAAGAAGAATCGCCACAGTATTGAAAGCAAAAGGTGGCCCAACGAAGTACTGATGGGGTGTCATAATAATCTGGCTGGTCATAATAATCTGAACACTGAGTGTATATCTACACACAAACAGCTATATACACATACATACATACATACATACATTTATCTAATAGACATTTATGGACTATTTGCTATGTTCGAGGCCTTATTCTTGGTGCTTAGAATACAATAGCTAACAAAGTTTCTACTTTTATTTATTTATTCATAAATATTTTTTAATTGATTTCAGAGGAGAAGGGAGAGGGAGACAGAGACAGAAACATCAATGATGAGAGAGAATCATAGATCAGCTGCCTCCTGCACACTCCACACTGGGCACCGAGCACGAAACCTGAGCATGTGCCCCGACTTAGAATCGAGCCATGACCTCCTGGTTCATAGGTCTATGTTCAACCACTGAGCCATGCAGGCTGGGCCAAAGTTTCTACTTTTAAAGGACTTGTTTTCTAATAGGGGAAGAGATACAATATCAAATTTACAATATGTGAGGAGTAAGTGCTTTGGAGGAGGGGGAAAGGGTAAGAAGGACAGTGATAGGGAATACAGTCGTTTGGGGCCTGTTGGGGTTGCTGTTCTGAACAACCCAGGAAAGGAATCTTTTCCATTAAGGTTTAACAAGATTTTTCTGATGCATTGTGTGAAGAGACTAGAGTTGGTCAAGCCTGGATATAGGAGATGAGTTAGAAAGCAGTTGTAGTCCAGGTGAGAAAGAATGGTGGCCACATGCAGGGAGAAGTAGTAGCCACGGAGATGTGAAGAATGCTTATTTTAGTGAATGTTTTGTAATTAGAATTGGTGGATTCACTGATGGGTTTGAAAATGGTTTTCAGGGAAAGGAGGATGAACTCAACCTTATTGACTTGAGAAATTGCAACAACAGCGTTTTCTGAGATGAGGAAAACTGTTGGAAGAATAGGTGTGGAGGGGTGTGTGTGTGTGTGTGTGTGTGTGTGTCTGGTTTTGGATTTGTCAAATTGAATGTGCCTACAAGACATCAAGGTAGAGATGTAGAGAGTAGGCAGTTGGATATTCAGGTCTGTAATTCAGGAGACAGATGTGGGCTGGATTTCATTTTTGGAATTCTTCCCTCCATTCCAGTTGCTGCTGCTCTAGGTGAGGGTGCCATTAACTGTCATTTGGATTAATGTTACTCCCTTCTGTCTTGCCCTCCACCATCACTTTTACCACTCTTTCAATTTACCTCAACAGCCTGAGTTTTTCTTTAAATGCAATTATTTTGCTGTCTCTCACATACTTATTTATACCTTAAATGGCTCCTCAGTGCTTGGAGGATAAAATCCAGACTTCTTAACCTTGTTTAAAAGGTCTTGCATGATCCGGTGCCTGATTAGTTTCTGGTTTCATTTCCATTCACTATTCTCTGCTCATTATTCTCACTTCTTCTTGTGCCCTTCATGTTCTTGCACCTTTTCTACATTCAAACACTATCCTTCCACTACTTGACCTTTCTCCTTCCATCCTCAAACCTTCTCACCTGGCTCTCTCTTTTTCTCTTGCAAGCTTTTGATTAGATATAATTTATTTCATGAAGACTGTCCCTGACAAGTATGGGTTCAGGGGCTATTCTTTATTCTGTGGTTCTTACCAAAACATAGCAGATGTATCTATGTATTGTAATTGCAACTTAGTTTGTGTTCACCTCTGTTGGTTCTTAAATTTTGTGAGGCTAGGTATCTCTATTTTGTCTAGTGTTATTTCTGTATTTCCTAGCACAGACCCGTTTAGTTGGTGCTTATAAATAAACTAGGGGCCCAGTGCACAAATTCATGCACCTTGAAAGGAACTGTGGGCCACAAGGCTGTCGTGGGCATAGGGGCGGGTCTCAGACCATCCTCTGTGCCCCTGCCCAGCCCCTCCTGCCCCAGCCCCGGGTCCCCTGTCTGCCTGCAGCCCCGCTCCCATAGCCGCTGTTCCCACACACTGACAGCACCAGACCCACTCGCATCCACTGATGGTGTGGAGTGATTGGGCTGGCACCAGAAGCGGGTGCAGCAGGGCCAGTGCTGTCA
>NW_005871122.1:1327260-1580391 GCF_000147115.1 Myotis lucifugus
AGCAACCGGTTGTTCGGTTGTTCCACTGTTTGGTCTATTGCATATTAGCCTTTATATACAGGATATTCTTTTTAAATGAAAGAATAAGTAAAATAGCATATCTAAGACATGTATGAAAATTCAGCAAAGTTTCTACATTCCAGTAATAGCTAGTTGCAAAGTATAGTGGGGAAAAGTAGAATTAACCAACATCCAAATACTTAAAAATATAATTTAGATATATTTAGGACACTAAAAGTAACAATAAATATATAGGTTGTCTATGTTAAGTTGAATTATAGACACATGTCATGTTCATGATTGATAAGTTTGAAAGTTGTGAACATATCAAATCTCCCCAATCTATTTACAAATGCCTTGCAATTAAAATACAATTCAAGTGGATTCTATTTTTGGAACTTTTGAAGTACTCTAAAGTTCACATGGAAAAAAATGAGTTTGAAAAGAAGAAAATTTAGAAAGTGAAGAAAAATTTGAACAGCAAAGTAAGACATTAATTAACAGTGCTTAAGGCATAGTGATAGTAGCACAGGAGTAGGACATAGAAGCTCAGAAAAATAAGTACAGGATAAAAGTGTAATGTAAAATCAGTTGAGAAAGATTGGTGATTATTCATAAAATGATACAGAGATAGTTAATGAATATTTTGACAACTATGACATTTGATCCATATCTCACATATGTACCAAGACATATAACTATAACAGTGATGGCGAACCTATGACACGCGTGTCAGAGGTGACACGCGAACTCATTTTTTTTGGTTGATTTTTCTTTGTTAAATGGCATTTAAATATATAAAATAAATATGAAAAATATAAGTCTTTGTTTTACTATGGTTGCAAATATCAAAAAAATTCTATATGTGACACGGCACCAGAGTTAAGTTAGGGTTTTTCAAAAGGTTCGCCATCACTGAAATATAATATGCTTTTCTAATATAAAAATCATGTCATTATAATGTATCATCATGTATATATGAAAATGCTTTTTGTAGTTATTTTCTCCCAACATTAGTGATTTATTTGTACATACCTAATTAAAGACTTGACTGCATTGTTCTCTGATGGCTAGATCCTAATTTTGTATGCCTGACTTTGATTAGAAGCACTGTTCTTGGTTATAAGAAAAAAGATGACAGGATCACTTTATTGGTTGTAGCTGTTAACTTTGACTCTTAAATATTGTGCTGTATTACAGGTCATATATTGTTGTTTACCATGATGTATTCTATTATTATTATTATTATCATTATTATTATTATTTTAACAAGGAGAAAGCCTAAATGAATTTGTTCATTTTAAAACATAAACTAGGCTGAGTATCAAAATTTGACTATTTTTCAAATATTTGGAAAACAAATTGTAAACAGTCTACTATTCCAGTTTTGTTTGAGCTATATATTTAAACTAGAGGCCCGGTACATGAAATTCATGCACGGATAGGGTCCCTAGGCCTGGCCAGCAATCAAGGCAGATTGGGGCCTTCCTTCCTGCTGCTACCCAGGGCCTCCCTTCCCTGGCTGTTGGCTGGGGCCTCCCTTCTCCAGCTTCTGGCTGCTGGCTGGGGCCTCCCTTCCTTAGCTTCTGGCTGCTGGCCAGGGCCATCCTTTGTTCTGCGCTGCTCCATGGTGGTCAGTGCACATCATAGCAAGTGATTGGTCTACCAGTCGAACTCCCATGGGGGCAATTTGCATATTAGGCGCGCGCGCGCGCACACACACACACACACACACACACACACACACACACACTAGTGGCCTGGTGCACGAAATTTGTGTACAAAGGGGGCGTTCCCTCAGCCCAGCCTGCACCCTCTCTAATCGGGGACCCCTTGGGGGATGTCCGACTGCTGGTTTAGGCCCAATCCCGGCAGTGGGATATCCCTCTCGCAATCCAGGACCACTGACTTCTAACTGCTCGCCTGCCTGCCTGATCACCCCTAAACACTCGCTTGCCTACTTGATCGCCCCTAACTACTCGCCTGCCTACCTGATCGCCCCTAACTGCCTCTGCCTCGGCCCCCGCAGCTTTGTCCAGAAGGATATCCAGAAGGTCTTTCGGCTGTCCGATCTAATTAGCATATTATGCTTTTATTATTATAGATAGACTAGAGACCCGGTGCATAAAACTCATGCACTGGGTGGGGTGTCCCTCAGCCGAGCTTGCACCCTGTCCAATCTGGGACCTCTTGGGGGGATGTCTGATGCATAACTGCTCCCCTGCCGGTCCGATCGCCCCCACTGCCTCCCCTGCCAGCCCGATTTCTCCCTACTGCCCTCCCTTGCCGGCCTAGTTGCCCTCAACTGCCCTCCCATGCTGTCCATCTTTGTGGCGGCTATCATGTGATGACATGGGGGCAACCATCTTGTGACCACATTGGGGCGGCTATTTGTGACAACATAGGCATGGCCATTTTTTGACCACATGGGAGTAGCCATCTTGTGATGACATGGGTGCAGTCATCTTGTGACCACATGGGGGCGGCCATCTTGTGTGAGGGCGTGATGGTCAATTTGCACATTAACTCTTTATTATATCAGATAAACATGGTGTATCAAACATAAAATAGCTGTGTGCCTGTTTTTGTTTAGCACTTTTATAGCTAACTTCTTCACCTATCTTAAGTGTAAATCTAATTATATATTTTATAATTGTGTCTTGTATACTTGTTCAAATGAGCTAACATTCAGTGGTATTGGTTTCCATAGTGTACATTAGCTTTATTTTTCTTATTCCTGTTAGACCTTTAAATACTCTTAGTTTTTCTAGCATAAGAGCCCCTATTGCCTATCTGAAATAGTTTAGGTCTTGGGATATCTATTAATTATTTTTATAACTATGTGATTTAACAATGTCATCTTTTTTTAGATTATTTCATAATAGAAAATTCCCATCCTGCCCTTTAGCAGTTGAATGCCTTTCTGCCCCTAATGTGGATCTGTCCTTGATTTTGCAGAGAGAAGAGAAGAAGAGGATTTTGAAGAGAAGAAAGCTCTTAAAAAAAAAATTAAAGAACTTAAATTTCTTGATTCTAAAGTTGCCCAGAACCTTTGTAAGTAGAAGATTTTAATACAATTAAAATAGTAAAAGTACTAGAGGTGGTTCCTTTAAATTATTTCATTTACTTTGTAATTTATTTTTATGTTATTTTTTAATAATTTGCATAATAAATTCAGAGATAACTTTAGGTAACTTATGGTTTAAATTCTTTAAAAGATTAATGCATATTATGAAAGAAAATGAAGAAAATTGTTTAGAATGAAAATATATCTCTCATAAATGAAAAAAATGTACCCTTTAAATTATCTTTTTAAAAAAATATGTTTTTATTGATTTCAGAGAGGAAGGGAGAGGGAGAGAGAGATAGAAACATTAATGATGAGAGAGAAACATTGTTCGGCTGCCTCTTACACACCCCCTACTGGAGATTGAGCCCACAACTCCCGGCATGTGCCCTTGACAGGAATAGAACCCAGAGCCCTTCATCCACAGGCCGAGGCTCTATCCACTGAGCCAAACCGGCTAGGGCAAATTCTCTTTTTTAAGTGATGACAAATTTTTAAATAAATTTTGTGGTGGATTATTTCTTTAAACATCTGAATCTCTATTATTTGTAGTACTTGATCACACACAAAGGAGGTTGGAATATTAATGTAAATAAGGAATGATGAGTAAAATGAATTTCATTATTCCATCTGAACAGTTCAAAGCCTTTCCTCAAAGGTATTGACTGGAAATATTTTAGATTTAATTACTGGTATAGGGAACTAAGTACTTAGTATTGAATTGTCTTCCTGACCGAATTACTGTTGGAGAAGAGGGCAAATAGTTTTGCTTCTATCTCATTTCTAACTGCTGCTTTATATGCATCAAATATAGTTCTGCTTGGAACTGAGATAATACCTGTATATAATATTTTCTGATGGTGCAGGTGGGATATAATGAGGAGAGGCATGAACAATTAACATGGCTTTTAGCCTACCTTTCAGTTATTATATACCTCAAGTAAGCTTTTAGCAAGTATGAATACATTTTTTTCTTGTTGAGAGTATAAAGATCCATGCTCTTTATTAAAGAGGAAGGTAAAGCTATGTGTGCAAAAGGCAGAATTGGCATTTCTTTTGTAAAAGTTCTGGAACTCCCTTCCTTTCATAGTCACTGTGATGGAGGGCCATTCCCCCTTCTGCAGTGTAGGCTGCTGAGATCCCTGTACTGGTGCACAGACATTAATGCTTGCTAATACATAGTTTTTTATTTCTGGCCACATGTTGAGTGCTCATGCCTGCCTCTTTCAAGTTAGGTGTAGACCATGTGACTTGGCTTGCACCAATGATAGTGCATATAAAGCATCAGTTAGAAATGAGATAGAAGCAAAACTATTTGCCCTCTTCTCCAACAGTAATTCAGTCAGGAAGACAATTCAATACTAAGTACTTAGTTCTCTAGTCTTTTGTTTCACCCAGAATGCAGTCAGAATGTAGTCCATCATCCTGATAGGAGGATCATAAGTTAGAGAGCCCTGTCTTTCAGATGTGTGTGATAGACATGTAGTCTGACTTAGAAATCATTTTTTGTTTTTGTTTTGTGCTTAGACCACCACAGGTTTGGTGATTATTACTTAATGCAGACATTTCACAGAATTTCTCCCCTTAAAGGAACATCGTCTCAGTTTAAAGCATTATTAACTTGGATAATGTCAAAAAGTTTTGTGTTCTGTGAAATGAAAGAGATGGCTATTTTCTTAAAAACTGACCTGCATTAAAAATTCCTGGTCTTGACTCTATAAATAGCCTCATTATGGGTCCTGAAGAAATATTGAATGGAGTGCTTTTTAGACGGGTCAGTTACGGTAAATTAGCTTACATATTCATCTTGAAGGAGAATATGTGACTTATTGAACAGGGTTCTTTAGTATTATTTACATACTAGAGGCCTGTTGCATGAATTTATGCACAGGTGGGGTCCAGCTGGCCCGCCCTGATGGGGGCCAATAGGGGGTGGGGCCGGTGGGGGGAGGGGCTGTGGGCGGTTAGCTGGCTGGCCTGTCCCCCAATTGGGGTGGGGAGCTGATTGGGGGTGGGGCAGTCCTGGGGAGGGGCTGCAAGTGGTTGGCTGGCCAGCCCACCCCGAATCGAGGTGGGGGGTCCATTTGGGGGTGGGGCAGGCCTGGGGGAGGTGCTGCGGGAGGTTGCGAGGGGGGATCGGGGCCCAGATCAGGCAGGTTGGCTGCTGTAGTGCATGTCATAGCGACTGGTCATTCTGGTCGTTCTGCCTTTCAGTCACTAGGCTTTTACAAATTCGTGTACAGGTGGGGTCCCTCGGTCTGGCCGGTGATCAGGGCTGATCAGGCCGGCCAGCTGGGGGAGGGACCACGGGAGGTTGGCCGGCCCCGGGAAGTTGGCTGTGGGAGCGTACTGACCATCAGGGTGCTGCTCCTGCATTGAGCATCTGCCCCCTGGTGGTCAGTGCACATCATAGCTACTGGCCATTGTCCGGTCGTAATGGTTGCTTAGGCTTTTATATATATAGATAGATTACATATATACTAGTAGATTATAGAACATGTGCTAAAAAGTATTTCAAGTTTAATTGTAATAGTAATTACCTTTATGTGCTAGTGTATATTAGGCTCTTAGTTCTTACCACAGCCTACCAGATAGGTAGTAGTGTTAACATTGTAGGTAGGGAATCTGGTTGGTGTAGTACTTGAATATGATGAGTAATTTTGAAAATTTCCAATAGGTATATGTTACATATATTCCTATTTAGAGATAACAAAATTACTTTGTCATAGAATAGGATACTGTTTTGTTTGCTTCAGTTAGAAGATATGTATCCATTCATATAATTGCTAATCATGTTTTAAAGATCAAAAAGTTCAGTATTCACACTGTGTCATGTTAGGATGTAATCCATGCTAGTATTGTTCTTGCCCTCTCTGATTGCAACAAATGTCATGGTTTAAGCTTTAAGCAGCATTAGCTGCCTTTTTCAAGATTTTAATTTTTTAAAATTTTTTCTGTAATTATAGTTTGATTCACAGCTGTTTTTTTGTCTATGAAATTCAGTCTTTTGAGATACTGAATTCCGAGAAGAGAGTCTTCTGATAGTTAACAAATCTAAGGCAATTTTCATTTAGAAATCTAAGATAATTTTTTCTTAGATTTCTCTTAACTGAAATATTCTATAGAATTTTGAAAAAAGGATCCAAAATCACCCATTTATATATCTGTTTATTTAAAGGTGGGCTAAGTTCCCTGTATTTTGAGTTCATAAGGTTTTTGGCAAAGTCTCTGGGCCCAGCATAAAAGATAGAATTCCAGCCACTTGAGGATCAAGAGATGGCTCAGGAGTCCTACAAGGTTCTTATGCTTTATAGACTTTTTGGAGGGGATAGTAGAGCTGTAAAGGGAGGAACCTAGGAATCTACAAATTAACATAAAGGTTTAAATATTTATAAGGTCCCTTGCAGGAAACATGTGACTGGTTCTAAAATCTGCACACTTTACACTCCTTCACCGACTCAAAGCTTCCCACAGGGATCTGTGTAATCACATTTTGAAGGATAAGATGCATGTTAGTAAAAATATTAATTTTAATGGGTCTTTTGGAGGCTTTAATTGTGTTTCATATTATTCTCAGCAACTTTTAAACATTAAAAATAGTAAGGTCTGTGCTGTCTTCTGAATAGTGTGTTTTGTATTAGGCCATTTTCAATCCTTTTGTCTATTTTTTGCTCTTAGTTATAGTAAATGTTTTCCATAAGAGAATTTATTAATAAACTATTAAAAAACTATTTCAATTCTTCTAAATAGTGTATTTAATGTGCATGCTACTTTAATTATGGAATAATACCTGGAAGTAGTTAATGAATTGTAAATATAGAAGAAAGTAAAGGAATAAAGTATATTTATCTGCAAAGTAAATTTTGAATATCACTTGGAGTGCGGGAAACGAGTTAAGTCGGCTCGCGTGAATTGCGCGTACTCCGCGGGAGCCGTCTTTAACTCGGTTCATATAGATTTGCGGTGGAGTGCGGGAAACGTGTAAACTCGGGCCGATTGTAACTGCGTATTACCAAATATTTGTTTGTAATCCACCCTTTTGGTGGATGGAACAAAACCAAAAGACAGAGCCATCTTATATTTTGGCGGGAAATTCACCCGCACTCCAAGTGATATCATACTTTATTCATTCAATGCTTGGTTGAATGTGGGTTCCCCATTTTTGGTGTTTCTAAGGCAGGGTGTGGCATACTATGGATTTTCAGCGAAATCTTGTCTGTTGCCTGTTTTTTTGAACAAGGTTTTATTGGAACTTAGCCAGCACATTTACTTACACATTGTTTGTGGCTGCCTTTGTGCTACAGTAGCAGAGTTGAGAAGTTGTGACAGAGACTGTGTGGCTTACGAATCGTAAAATATTTACTGGCTGTCTCTCTAGAGCAGGGGTGGGTACATCTGGCCAGTGGACCTCTAAGACCCTCAAAATCACTTGGTCTGGCCCTGCCAAAGCATTAGGGGTGAGTTCATTAAGTGTTTGACCAAATATAGCAGGCTAATTTTTAATTTGATAATTTTGTGTGGTTATGATGTTATAAATATTCAAATGGCCCTTGGCAGAAAAAAGGTTCCCCTCCCCTGCTCTAGAGATGTGTGGTGGCCCCTGCTCTAAATATATACCTGTTCTGTGATGTACTAGTTTACTCTTCCACCATCAGTGCTTGAGTGTTCCCAATATATGACCTCCCAGATGCTTGATGTTTTACAAGGAGCTATCTAGTGTGGCTTTTATTATTTTTAAAATTTTATTATGTTTGAGTTTTTTTGAACCTCCCTGATCTGATGTTCTGTGTCTCTGTAATTCTGGAAAATTATCTGATATTTTCTGTTCATATATGCTCCTTTCCTATTCTTTTTGTGATTTCCTTTCCGAACTCTAAGTAGATATTTTTTAGGTATCATTACTAATCTTCTATATCTCATAACCTTGTATTTTTCCATGTCTTTATGTTACACTTTGAATAGCTTCTTTGCAGTCTTTCATGGCATATATTTTATTTTTGTTATCTAATGATGTCTCATTCATATGTTCAATTTGTGATTTCATTAGTTTTATTTATACATATGATTTCTAAAAATTCTACATTTTTCCATTAAATCTTTGTTTCTTTTTAGTAATGTCTTTTCTTCCTGCCCAGTGTTTCAAACATTTCTTTCATTTCTTTAGTTATTTTCTCTTAGGATTTCTGCTTTTCTTATTTTCAGGACAGCTCAGAAATGCATATCCTATAAGATTAAATATATATATTTTTATATCTCCCTCTCTCTTTTAAGTATCTCTCTGCCCTATTGCCTAAAATAGAAAACTATCATTTCTTTCTCCCTCAATTACTATATTATGCCTTAGAGGAATTCTGTGCTTTTGATTATTTAATGATAACTTTCTCTATATGTTGTTGTTGTTTCCATAGACTAGATTTCTTTTTAAAAAAAATATATTTTTATTGATTTTTTTTTTTTTTACAGAGAGGAAGGGAGAGGGATAGAGAGTTAGAAACATCCATGAGAGAGAAACATCGATCAGCTGTCTCCTGCACACCCCCTACTGGGGATGTGTCTGCAACTAAGGTACATGCCCTTGACTGGAATCAAACCTGGGCCCCTTCAGTCCACAGGCTGACGCTCTATTCACTGAGCCAAACTGGTCAGGACTAGACTAGATTTCTTGAGTGGAATTTACTTTTCTCAAATGGAAATCATAATTTTAAGAATCTTTATTAATCTTACAAATTTTCAATTTAGATTATGTTTTAACAATTTGTGTTCTCAGTTTTCTTACTCCTGAGGTTTAGCATGTTACATTTATTTTGGTCATTTTTTTTCTTATTCTTTTAATCGAGTTTACACACATTTTACCCATTACCCATTTTCCTCTTTGGAACTGATGGTATGCTAAATGAAGGTAAACAAGTGCTCTGTGAATTTTGAAGCAGGTTTATCTTCCCAGCTTCCTTGCTTTTTAATTGCTTTAAGTCCATTGCCATTAATGTTTTTCTCTTATGTTGTCAGATATCAATCTTTGCATATGTTTTCCATTGTTTTTTATGATTAAGAAGTCTTTCACCATAAAAGAGCTAATTTGTCATGCTAATTCTTTTAGTATCCCTTCTGTTGTTACTATTTATATTTAATTCTATAATCATATGCAACTTGTTTTGTACATGATGTTCACATTTAGATTTTATTCCCTCGCCATCAATTATTCAATTCCTCTTGAATAATAGTGATTATTAGTTATCATATTTTTGTACTTTCTAATGTCTACTATGGGGTATCATTTTATAATTTCATTAATCTCTATCTGTTATAATATAATTTAGACCCTTTATTCCATCTTGTTCTTGGGATATTAAGGATTGCACATATTCATATTTTATAGATAATTTATAGCACTATTATGCTAGACTTATGACTGTTTGATTCTGAAATGTGTGAATGAAGCTAGTGATAAAAACATAGGTGGTGCTTTTTTTTTTTTTAGCTGTAGATGCTACATGGTAACCTCAGGAATCTGAAATATAGCCTTCCTCCAAGAAAGAAGTAGATCATATTTTCTGAGTATTTATGAAAAGTAGTGTCCTTTTTTGAAAATACTTGCTGCCCTGGCCAGTGTGGCTCAGTTGGTTGAGCATTGTCCTGTGCACCAAAAGGTCCCAGGTTCTATTCCTGGTCAGGGCACATGTCCAGGATTTGGGTTTCGTCCCCAGTATAGGAGGTAACCAATAAATACCTCCCTCATACCCTTCCTCCCTTCCTCTCCTTCCCTCCCTCCTTGTCCTTCTAAAATCAATAAGAACATTAAAAAAATACTGACAAAATGATATAAGCAGTATATAAAATAAATTAGTGGGCTAGTGGTTAGCAATTCCTGAGTATGTTCAAGAAGTGACTATCACTGGAGAGAAGAAACACAAAAATAGTAGAATAGTGGGAGAACAGCACAGCATTAAATCTAATGCTGTGAAAATATTCTTATATACCTTAAAAACTTTTGAGATCATTGTGTTTTAACAATAGATATATGAGGTATCAAAAATAAAGTAAATAATAATTGGAATTCTTGGTAATAACATTATCCCATATAATTTATTTGGATAGTTTTCCATGAAAATTGTTTTCTAAAATTGGATATTTAAGTTTTAGTTACATGCAATGGCTAGTTCTCTGGCATAATGTTTGCAATATTTCTGACCAGTGAAGTATTATTATAACTTATAAAAGTATTAATGCCCTGGTTAGCAGTTTTGTTAAAATGTTTTTTCTCAGCCAGTCTGGCTGGTGTGGGTCAGTGGTTGAGTGTTGACCTATGAAGCAGGAAGTCATGGCTCCATTCCTGATCAGGGCTTGTGCTGTCGTTGCAAGCACATGCCCTAGTAGGGGGCGCATGGCAGGACTCCAATCAATGATTCTGTCTCATCATTGATGTTTCTATCTCTCTCTCCCTTTCCTTTGCTCTCTGAACTCAATAAAAATATATAAAATATTTTTTTTTCTGAACCACTTAGTAGGGCTACAAGATATACAAGCTAAAAACACACGTGTTTCTACAAATATTACACACACGTATTAGGGTTTTATGGTTCTTTTCTTTATAATGTGATATTTTATATTGAACTAAACATATTTCATTTTAGTCATTTGAAAATTGGCACCATTCCTATGTTTAGCTAATAACTAATCATTAAAAATCAACCTCGAAATCAGCATAATGATATAGGACTACCTTTAAACACTAGGTCTAAAACTGGAGAAGTATAAAATGTGCTAATGAAAGTTTCCCCCACAGTAATTTTATTAAATGTTTTTAAATCTCTCATTTTATGAATTATTTTTTTATTTTACCTATAGAACTATATCTTAAACTCTTTTCTTAATCTTACTCATTATGAACTAATTCTCTCCTTTTAGCAATCTTCCTGAGCTCTTTCCGGGTGCCATATGAAGAAATCAAAATGATGATATTGGAAGTGGATGAAACACAGTTGGCAGAATCTATGATTCAGGTAAACAAGAGGCAGAGAGCTTAAGTTCCAATATTTCATTGCAAGCTTCTCATTAAACGGAAATCTGTAAGTGAAGCAAAATTCTTAAACCAAATCATTCAACTGGAAAATCATTGCTGCATAATTAGTTTTAGCATAACTTCTGCATTGCCAGGAGATAAAACTCTGAATGCTCTTTTAACTGCAAACTAAATATAATGCTATCAAAATAATTACATTTCAATTATTTTAAATTACTGTTTTCTGAAAGTCAGGTTGTTTAATTTTACATTTTTGTTTTTGTTACAATTAAGACCAGTAATATATTCATTTAAATTTGTATAATATTTTTAGAGTGTTTTAGAGTTTTCTTAGGCTTTGGTGTCTTCTAATGTTGTATTATTATTTAATATAAGGTCGAGGGAGATTTCTTTTTATTTCAGAGTAACCTTACTGACAATCCCTACTGGGGTCATTTGTGCTCTTATACATACTACAGATAGTTTGCATAGTGTTCTGAATTCATTCAGAAGGCTGGAAGATTTTTTCAAATGATTTGTGTTCACACTATTATTTAAGGAATGCTAGTGTGGTACCAAAGTTACTTGCTGAATTCCACATAAAGTAACAATAATACATATTTAGATAGAATTTAAATTTGAAGAATCAAACCACAAATTATATAGCCAGAGGATGATATCTTTAGTTTTTACTATCTTGTATTTTACAATGGAAGGGTATTGATGTTTTAGCAGTGAAAAGAAAACAAGGATTATTTGTTAATGTCATCAAAATTATTCTAGACATTTTAATTAATCAGTAAATGGTAACCTTAGGACTTGTTCTTGCCTCTCCTCTCTTGTCTCCTAAATGTGGTGGTTCTATAATCCCATTAGTGATTTCTGCTGTGACTCTCTGAGACATAAACTACCTAATTCATCAACTCTTGTTTAAATGCTTTTTCTCTAGCAGTTTCTTTTTACTAGAACGTTGTCTTTGTTACTGTTGATTGTGTATATGCCTTGTTCTTAATTGATTCCAAGGTCCTTAAAGAAAAATTTTCTACTTAATACATGTTCATAGTTCTTATAATGCATTTGTTAAATATTTATGGAGTAGCTTTTAACTTGCTTACACGAATGGTTTGGATAATCATGTGACTTTTGTTTTGTAGAGATGAAAAAAAATTATTTGCATTGAAATTTGTACCCAAAGAACATTAAGTTCCATATAACTTATTAATATATTAGTTTCTATTACTGCTATAATAATTTTTTATTTTTACTGCTGTAACAATTTACAACAAATTTAGTGGCTTAAAATTACATGAATGTGTACTATCTTACTTTTCTATAGACCAGAAGTCTGGCCTGGGTCTTACTGTCAAGGTGTTGGCAGGCTTGACTTTCTTCCCATATAATATTTAGGGAAGACTTTGTGTGTGGGGGTTTTTAGTTGTTGTTTGTTATTTTCTTTTCCAGCTCCTCATGGCTGCCTCCTTCCTTGGCTCCTTGGCACCTTCCTTCACCTTCTAAGCCAGCAATGTTGCCTCTCTCTGTTTCTTTCTTTCATTGTTATATCTCCCTCTCACTTGGTGGTTCTGTCTCCCTGTTCCACTTGTAAAGACCTTTACGATTGCATTGAGCACATCCAGATAACCAGGATAATCTCCCTGTTTTAATGTCAGCTGAAACTAGTATTTTCAGAGGTTCTGGGGATTACATGTAGACATCTTGGGGGAGGCTGGCTCATTATTCTGCCTACCATACTTGCCTAATATAAATTTAATCTTAATGAATTTAAAATCTAAAACTTTAGTTGGAAATATGCAGAGCCTTTATATAGTCATTAAAAAATAAGACTCTCATGGCATTTGAAGTCTCATTTTTTTAATTTAAAAAATACATTTCTTACTGCCCATGTTGAACAGGGCATGGGAAGAGCATTGCTTTTTAACAATCATCGTTTGGTAGGTTTTATTCACTGTCCTGATTTCATTTTGGTGTATTTATTTATTCATACATAACAAGATGTCAGTATTGATGTCATTTTCCCACCTCATTCTTTACTCATTTACCTTTGTTCCATCAGTCTTTTATTAATTAATTTATTTAGCTGTGTGTGTGTGTGTGCACACGCGCACCCACCATGTGCAGGGCACTGTTTTAGGCTCAATCAGAAACAGACTTTACATTTTTGGAATTGATAGTGTGGCAAGGGTGATGATTACATAGTTCTATATATATAAAAGGCTAAGCAACCATCTGACTATCTGACCAGCTGACCAGCCAGTAGGTGTGCTGCGCACTGACCACAAAGGGGCAGATGCTCAACGCGGGAGCTACTGAGCTGCTGTGACTTGGCAGCGGCAGTTCTTGGGTGTTGTACCCCGGAACCAGAGACTCCTCACGGGCCTGTGCGATTCCACCTTTGGCCGTAGGTTGTTGTGGCTGGGGCACTGTCGGCCTCGAATCTGGTTTACTGCCGAGCTGCGATGAGCCACAGTGCCACCCCAGGTGCGGCTGGCCTAGGAGGGACCGCTGGAGGTTGGCTCCAGGGCAGTCCCAGTCCCACCCCACCGGCCACCTTCTAATTAATTTCCTTTCAATGTGCATGAATTCGTGCACCAGGGCATTAGTATTAAATAAAAATACAAGACAAACATAGCTGATTTACGATACATAATGTGTGAGGGGAGTGCCAGGTGTGTGTATGTATAAAGATAAGGGCACCTGAAGGTTTAATACAGGGTAGACGTGGAAAAGAGCAGAGGATTGAGTGAGTAATGTAGTGAGGGCAGTTAGTCTGGATGTAATAAAACCCTGAGCTGTGAGGGAAATGCTAGCAGTGTGTGGGCAACTGTGAAGAGTTTAGGTTGATAGGATCTTAGGATTTGTGAAGTATATTCAGAGACACAAAGCTAGGTTGGGGATGTGCTCTTACAAATCACCATAGTTTTATTACTTTGGAAAGCAAAAATACTGAAGTGAAAAATTAATACGTTTCTGACGAGAGATTAAAATTTAATTATATATTAACTAAAAATATTCAAGGGGATTGGATGGTCATTTAAAGAGTGCTGAAGAAATTTAGAAGCCTGACGTAATAAATAATTAAAATAATCCAGCTGTCAACTACAATGATTACAGGAAAATATAAATAACCAAGTCTTTTGGTCTCAGGCAGTTCTACTAGGAGAAATTTCTATTTATGTGGAAAAATCATATACTACCTGCATGTTTTTGTTGGTAGTATTAATAGTGAATATGTTTTTCAGGGATGATCTTAAATTGTGACTTTTTGTTTGTTTTTGGCCAGCCAACCAAGTTTTTATTCAAAGATACACAGTGAGTCAAAACTTGTTTTTTGATTTAACTAGTTTGATATATAATATTTTCTAACATTATTTTTAACTAATAACACCTTTGGGGATTTATTTCCCCATTAATACGTGTAGCATGTTATAGGCTTAATTTAAATTTGTACTTGAATTTGGGCTTGCACAGAATATACTGATACTATAATTTGGGATTGTGATCACCAACCACTCTTTTTTTTCTTCTTAATTTTATTATCAATATGCTAACTTGTTATAACATTATTATAGCCAATTATATTTGGACACAGAAGGATCTATATAGACTTTGTCTGAGTGATTGTGTAATCATTTAAGTTCTAACAGGGAAGCATATTTATATGTATTTCCTTGGTTTTTCTCCATTGGAGTATTTCTTTTTCCTGTGTGTGTGGCTTCGGAAAGGCTGTGCCTGGACAAGGAATCAGAATGGCCACAGGAATCTGAGGTTTTTAGACTGCAGATGACACAGGCAAAGGGCATTACAGCCACAGGCACTTAAGGATCCTTGTATGTTTTTGCTTTTATCTGCAAGGTATATCATTCTGTGTCTTCAGGGCTTTTTTCAATGTTCTTTCACATCAGAAGAATTACTTTATCTTTGTTTTTTAGGTATCTTTATTTTTATTATTAAAACCATACTCATATTGGTTAAATGTTGCAAGAACTGTCATTAAAATTCCCTTGTTTTCTTTTTGATTCTTTCCCTTGCCTTTTAGTAGCAATATGATAATTTCTTTTATTCCTGTGAGTGAAGTGTTAAAATATGTTTGACTTCGCTTGAAATTTCTGACGTTTAATTCCCTAAAGCTGAAATGTAATTGATCACATTTATCCAGGTGAGAAAGCTGTTTCTTTGGTATAGGTTGAGTTCTTCTTTCTCAATTATACAGCTAATCAAATAAACATTCAGTAGTGCTTGATTTGAATATATAATAACTCTGGATAGAGAAGAAGAAAATTGCTTTCAAGATGCAGAGAATACAGCTTAAGACTTTGCATAAAAGGGAGGTTACCTTGAAATACAACTAAAGATTAACTTTATTACTGATTTCCTTCCCAGAGTTCATTCATAAATTTACCTAGAATTCAAGAAGCACATTTGTTGAAGATATTTTCTTTTGGTTTTCATTTTCAGAACTTATTAAAGCATCTTCCTGATCAGGAGCAATTAAATTCATTGTCTCAGTTCAAGAGTGACTATAACAACTTAAGTGAACCAGAGCAGTTTGCTGTTGTGGTGAGTACTCTTAGTGTTAACTCTCTTTTGAGGGAATTTTAATTAATATTGTGGAAAACAGGGAAGAAAATGTCAAGCTTTTCTCCTCATTATTACTCACAAACTTTTAATGTCCATTTATTTTTAACCTAAGGAATTTATTGGACATTATCTTGATTTAAAATATGTATTGGAATTCTAGCCTTAAGTGAAATCCAAGGAGTCTTTAAAAAGTATATACATGATTTCACATTCTCTATTTGATGTCAAAATGTAAAATGAAAATTATGACGTATTCTAGAGTTATGTATTCCAACATATTGCAACAGTAGCTTCAGTTTCTCATTCTAATCACTCTCTCCAGTTCATCTCATATTTTAGATCTGAAATTACAAATATATTTTGTCTTGTTTTGGTTTGGTTTTTAGCAATGAGGTTGAAAAATGAATACATTTAAAAAATCTTCAAAAACTTGATAATCATCTTGTTCCAGCTTTCTATTTATAGAAGTTGGGGTCTGAAGAGGTGAGAAGACTTGCCAATGTTATATATTAGCTGTGTTGCAACTTAAAATTAAGATTTTTATCAAGCTTTTTTTCTCTTGCTCTTTTCTCCTACCATTAAATCACCATTTTGAGGTTGGTTATACTCAGTTATCATGATGATACTTTAAAATAGTATTTTATTTTTTATTATATGTTATTTTTTTTCCTTCAATTATATTATTACCAACCTCCAGGGACATGATGAATTTGCATTTGATAAAATTTTGAAAATTTGGGTTGACTACCGAAATGACTATGCCTTCATACCATATTTTGCATCTTGTAGGCATTTGCTCTTAAATTCCTTCCTGTCTCTTCATAAGTCCATTCTACTCAGCCCACCCTTTAGTGCCTCCTCCTACCTCTTGTCCCCCGAGTTCACGAAACTCTGAATAGAACACAGAATAAAAAAGGCAGGGTTTTTCCTTTCACAATCTTTTAATTATAAAACTTTCTAGTACTTAGAGTTTTGATCTTTGGCAATTATTTTGAGTATTGAATGAAAATAAAAAAAAATGTAAAATTATAATTTTGAAATATTTCCCACATACCTTAAGTCTTCAACACATAAAAATTTATATGAAAATGTCTACCTAACTAATAACTTCTGTTGCATATCTCTGAAAATATTTAAAACTATTCACATATTCTAGTGATTGTCACAGAAGAATGAACTCAAACTAGCAAATATTTTAGGTTTATTTAAAATAGCCAGGTTATGCTCTCCTTTAAAAACTAGAGTTGAAATCAAAGAGCTGTGATTTACAAGCAGTGTACTTGTAGGGTCAGATCATTAAAATAATTATATTCTCAGATACTAGTGCTAGAGGTTATAGTTTTGATTTTAAGGCAGTGATGAACCACTTTCTTTCAGGATATGTCAACTCAAACTTGACCTTGAATCTACTCATTCCATCACAGGTCATACCTGACTGCAAATGGAATTTAATGTGGAAAGAGTAATGCTGTTGAAAAGTATCTGCTATGGACAATGTGAGCAGTGCTTTATCATCTATTGATTATGACTATTCTAGAACACATTGTTTTCAGTTCTGGTTTGTGTAGTACTATCATTTTAAAATATGATTGTTTTGGTGAGGAAAGGGGAAATGCTAGTAAAGTTGGGGGAAAAAATGAAAACTATATATATATATATATATATATATCTCCTATTTAATAAAGAGGAAATATGCAAATTGACCACCACGCCGTAACGGCCAAGATGGCTGCACCCACACTGGAGGCAGGGATTCTGTAACACAAGATGGCTGAACCCACAGCGGAGGCCGAGTTCCTGTAACGAGACTTAAGGAGCAATCATCAGGGACCTGAGGCTGCATGGTGCTGGGCCGGGGCAGGGGACCTGAGGCTGCGCCTCCCGCCTGGTGGAGCTTGACAGGGGACCTCAGGCTGCGTCCCCTGCCCGGTGAAGCTTGATGGGGGACCTCAGGCTGTGCCCACTGCCTGGCAGGGCCTGACAGGGAACTTCAGGCCGTGTCCCCTGCCCGGTGGAGCTTGACAGGGGACCTCAGGCTGTGCCTTCCACCTGAGGGGCTTGACAGGGTCCTCAGGCTGCGCCCCCTGCCCCGGTCCAGGCCGGGGGACCTCAGGCCGTGCACTCGGCTCCTGGCCGGGGGACCTTAGGCTGCGCCCCCAGCCCTGGCGCCAGGCAAGGCGACAGACTGCACCCCCCACCCAGCAGGGCTTGACGGGGGTGGGGCTGGCTGGGTCTGGATCTAGCCCAGTGAAGGTGGGGCTGGGTCTGGGTCTCGCAAGATTTCAAGGAGCATATGGGTGGGCGGGGACTTGACTCTGGTTCCCATGGCGCACCCCAGACTCTGACAGGAGGAAGATTTTCATATACAGTTTACTAATTTTCTTTCATCTCTGACACTTCAATTATAGAGAAAGGGCAAATAGTAATAGTAAATATTTCCTCTAATTAATTCCCTTTTAATGTGCACAAATTTTGTGCACCGGATCACTAGTGTGTGTGTGTGTGTGTGTGTGTGTGTGTGTGTGTGTGTGTGTATATATATACTCTCTCTCTCTCTCTCTCTCTCTCTCTCTCTCTATATATATATATATATATATATATATATGTGTGTGTGTGTATATATATATATATATACACACACACATATATATACTTTATATATATAGTCAAATAGTAATGTTCTTCACCTTTGCCTTTTTCCATTTTAACTTTTTACCATTCTCAATTTATCTTCCCCTACTTCTCAACTCTTCCTTCTTCCCAAAGGAGAAGGAATCCTGCTAAAGTTCCAAACAATACTTGGGGAATACACACACAAAAAGGTGTAAAACCATGTAAAATGCCCATAGTTTTCTGTTCTCCTTTCCAGATTAAAAGCTCAACATCAAGTTGCTAATTCATTAGCGTAATATGTTTTCAATTTACCAACATTGTGTAAATAATATAATAATTTGGTGTGTTTAGAAAACTAATTATAATTATGTATATTTCCGAAAGATTCCCCTAATACCAAGTTTCATGTTTCAAGTAACAAACTTAATGAAATTATGTTGCATTATGTTATAGAAGATGGACTATTAACTTTGAGGTAATGTGAACTGCAAATTCCTATGTGACTTTTATGTATTAGAAAAACATTTACTTGTTGACTGGACCTATATTTAAAGTACTAATCATTTTCACCTGAAAAACCATCAGAGTCATAAACAAGGAATTGTCCCAGATGGATATAGCGTTTGCACCCCCAAATAGGGCCAAAGTTTGCCTTTTCATTTGTTTCACCATAGACTTGTGATTAGATCTGTTTCATTTTCAGATTCTATAGATTGATATTGTGATTTCTAGCATTGTTTTTATTTTAACAAAAATCAGTTAAAACTCTGCAGTTATATTACTTGCTGGTGTGTTTCACTATTTCTTTTATCCATTAATTTGATTCTTGTCAATTATAGATTTCACAGGTGTGTTGTATATAAACATACACTCAAATTTGATACAATAATGGATAGAGTCCCTATAGTTGTTTTCAGTATATAACCAGCTTTAATTTCATCCAAGAATTAGGCAAAAAGGTAAACAAAAAGCTATACCAGGACTTTGGCATTTGTTTATATTATTTTGTCTTTGATAGAAGTCTTACTTTGCAAAAGTAACACATCCAGAATGCTAGTAACCAGAGTCCATTAAACACCAATTAGAATATATAAGATATAACATGTAAATTAGAAATAAGGGTTTCTTATCTTTGTTTACTTTATATACAACTTTCCAGGGCTGTGTCCTACAGAATTTTATATACATACTAGAGGCCCAATGCATGAAATTTGTGCAAGGGCCTAAGCCCTTGCAGCTGCAGCGGCTTGCCTCGGCCCTCACAGCCCTGGCTATGTACTGTAGGTCGTCCTGGACGTCTGGAAGGTCGTTCAGCTGTCCAGTCTAATTAGCATATTACCCTTTTATTATTATAGATATATTATTCAGAAATATTATGTCACTATTCATTAAATTATAGGTCCTTGAGGCTTTCTTTCAACCACTAAAGCATTTGATATATCTATATTCTCTCCAGGGTTCCTATAATATGAAGTTTCATATACACTTTTATTTATTTCTCCCTTGAAATTAGATTTAATTTTTTTTAATGCTGATACTATCTCCATTTCTAAAGGAACAGTCTTCATGCATGAGTACCAGACATAGGTACTTTTATGAAACTAAGCGTTTAGTTGCTCATCTGCTTTTTCTGATAATTCAGAATTTTTAGGTACCTTCCTGAACTAATACTCCTTGCTGTCCTTATGATTTGAGCATTAGCCAGCCTGATCAGCACACCGCTCATAGTTCTAGAGCTTTCCCTGTTTATACATGGTAGTATAGGAGTGGTGGTGACATTGTGGTGCTTGGTGTCTGGTGCATATAGAATTGATATCCAGTGCTATGAGTTCAGGGCCTAAAACAAATTATATTATTGACTTGTTTTTGTAGCTGATTACTTATAACTGTTTTTGTAGCTCTATACTTATATGTCCTATATTTTCTGGGAGATTTTGGCATATGAAAAATAACCCATCCAAAATTCTGGACCAGAGGTTCTGATAAAATGGTATTTTTTTAGAGGAATGCTCTGGGAGGTGCTCCATCTCCATATATGTTTGTGTGACTTGAAATGAATGAGACAGTCTACCTGCTGAATTTGTTATTTTAGGTTCTGGGTAGAGGACACTGAGTACTGACTGATTTGCTTAACTTGAAAAATTATTTTCTTTGGACAGTCCAGGAAAAAACTTTTATTGATAAATCAGTTTATATTTGGCATGACCTAGCCTCATGCTTTATTCAACTTAATTTTGTACTAAAAAGATGAAGAAATGAAAATATACTTCCTAGAAACCCACTCATTAGACCAATTAGTTGCCTGCCTTTTTCTTGGGTTCCTTCTTCTCTTGTCAGCCTCTACACCTCCTCATTCATCCCTCCAAAATATTAACTACTTACCAAATATTGGTTCCCATTGAGCAGAACCTAGTTTTAGTTGTATGACTGCAATTTAAAACATATTTGCGCCGAAACCGGTTTGGCTCAGTGGATAGAGCGTCGGCCTGCGGACTGAAGGGTCCCGGGTTCCATTCCGGTCGGGGGCATGTACCTTGGTTGCGGGCACATCCTCAGTAGGGGGTGTGCAGGAGGCGGCTGATCGATGTTTCTCTCTCATCGATGTTTCTAACTCTCTATCCCTCTCCCTCCTCTCTGTAAAAAATCAATAAAATATATTTAAAAAAAAAATAAAACATATTTGCAGTGTTTATTTGATCACTAAACCACCAACTAAAATCACTGTGCACACAGTGGCGTGGTTTAACTGTGTGAGAAATAAGATATGTAAATATTCAGTGGGATCAGAAGATTAGCTGAATTTTATAAAAAAGCCTAAAAATTTGCATTTGAAGCTTAGTGCACTATACTTTGATGAAAAATTCTAGGTTTTTGAGTATCTGTCTCTATATTATTTAATTCTGGTAAGCTGTTCTTCAAAGGGAATCAAACCTCTTACAGGCAGGTTAAACTGAACAAATGTCCTGCCTTTGTGTTGTATTTTGATCTGCCACCATTTGGTGTCACTGTAGGGCAGGGCTTTTCAACTTTGTGCAGTAAAGGCCTCCATTTTTTTCTTTTTTAAATAAAAAAAATGATGTAGGAAGTTCATGCATATTTCCTTGCATTAAAAATGTCTTATTTTAAAGTACACCCTAATATTCTTGTTGTAAAACATTCAGATAACATATAAAAATATTGAATACAATTTGGAAGTTCTTTATATCCCACTACCCCACTGCTTTCCATACAAGTTATCATTTTGTTGGACTTCCAATCCTATTTCTTTGTATTTACAAATGTATGCATATTCATATGCACATTTAAAAATACATTTTTTTCTGAAACCTTTTTATCATAAAATATATTTTGCAGATTCTTTTCATGATATGCTAGTTTAAATTTCTTATGTAGTATTTCAGGGTCCATATTAAGATTTTTCTTTTAACTGTTCTCTTAATGAAGAATGGTTCCTTTTTGTTTTCCCCAGGGTTTAAAGAAATAATTCTGCATACATCTTTTATAGCCTATATAATAAAAGCCTAATATGCTAAGGGTCTGACCATTTGACCATTCGACCAGTCGCTATGACACACACTGACCACCAGGGGAAGACACTCTGACTGGTTGGATAGCTTGCTGCTGGGGTCCAGCCAATTGGGACTGGGGGAAATGGGCCGGACACACCTGGAGCCCTCCCTCGGTCCCTCCCTGGTCCCGATCATGCACCAGTGGGGTCCCTCCGCCTGGCCTGTACCCTCTCGCAATCCAGGACCCCTTGGGGGAATGTTGGAGAGCCAGTTTTGGCCTGATCCCTGCAGGCCAGGCTGAGGGACCCCACCAGTGCATGAATCCGTGCACCGGGACTTTAGTGTGTATGTGTGTGTATGTGTGTGTGTGTGTGTGTGTGTGTGTGTATGTATATATATATATATATATATATATATATATGTATGTATGTATTTTAGAGATCAGTGAGCACAGACTCTGGGTTTAAATCCTAGATTCATCTTAACCTATGTGACCTTGGTTAGATACTCATCTTTCTGTTCCTCAATTTAGTTATTTATGAAATGAGACCATGTTAGTTCCCTATTGCTGGTATAACAGAGTACCACCAATTTACTGGTTTTAAACAACACAACTTTATTATCTTATAAGTTTGAAGATCAGGGGTCCAAAATGGGTTATCCATGTTGCATTCCTTCTAAAGACTCTGGATGGGGAATTTATTTCCTTGCTTTCTCTAGCTTCCCAAGGTGGCTCACATTCCTTGGCTCATGGTCCAGCATCATTCTGACTTCTGCTTTTATCATCACATCTTTCTTTGGCCCTCTCCTAATTTCTAATAAGGATCCTGTGATTATATTGGGCCAACTTGGATAATCTTCTCATTCAAAGATCCTAATTTAATTCCATCTGCAAAGTCTCTTTTGCCTTGTAAGATAATATATTCAAAAGTTTTGGTGATTAGTATGTGACCATATTTGGTGGATAATTGTTTTGCCAAACACAGGGATCATAACAGTGTCCACCTCCATTGCATGGTCTTAATTGAGTATTAAATAAATTGATGTAAGGAATATGTGTAAATCATCTTGTTCTCATGAATTCTTTTTTCTACAACATCAGTATCCTTCTTCTTTGTTACCATAATGCCCTGTGCATATATCTAAATGGCTCTTCTTAACCTGGAATGTTATAGTTTTAATTTATGCTCAAAACATTTTGATCAGCTGGAGTATATCATGCTCATCTTCTAGCACATAGTGGCCACATGATATTGGCTAAAGGAATATATGAAATAAGGAAGAGATGAACAGAAAGGAGGGAAAATATATAGCAAGAACAATAAAATTTAAAATATTAGAATTTTTTTTGGATTTTAATTTTTTAGAGCAGTGTTAGATTCACAGCAAAATTGGGAAGGTACAGAGATTTCCCCCACACACATTCATCGCCTCCCCCATTATCGACATGTCTCACTAGAGTGGTATATTAGTTACAATTGCTGGACCTACATTGATTGACACAATAGTGATTGCCCAGAGTCCACAGATTACATTAGTGTTCACTCTTGATGTGCATTGTATGGATTTGGACAAATGCACATCAGCATGATATTATCAGAGCATTTTTATTGTCCTAAAACAAATACTTTTTAAAATCACATTTAAAAATAAAAATGTTATTTTTGAGATAATTTTAATTTTTGTTAAAATGAATCTAAATAATGACTTCTGCATGTGAGAATGGATTAATTCAAAGTAGACCAAGTAACCAACACTTCTGTGCAAAAAAGTCTAAATTCACATTTCAAAAAAAATTACAACTTAACCACCCTATACAATTGCCACTTGTACATTTTACTTTTCTTCTGATTCCATACCTTCATTGGACTTTTTTCAGTGATCTTCCTTTAACTCAGAAGGCCATTTTTTCTTTGTCCGTGAATACTAAAGACACTCTGTACAATATCTTTTGGCCTCAGTGGTTTTATTTTCTAAAAAGTGTTGAGGAAATTATGATTTGGTTAACAGTAATGGCTTACTGAAATACCTTCAGAAAAGACTGACCAAGATAGATAAGGAACCGCAAAGAATATCTTCCGTGAACCATCACTTTCTCAGACTAAACATCTTTAAGTCTTTCTTTTATTTCTTAGGTGTTGATTATTTCAAGTGCATTGCAAATGTCCAGATCATGAGTGTGTGTGTGTGTGTGTGTGTGTGTGTGTGTGTGTGTGTGGCGAGGGGGGGGGGTGTTGGGGGTTAATGGGGGGATGAGGACACATTTGTAATACCTTAACTAATAAAGAAATTTAAAAAAAAACTTAAGAAAGGATATGGAGTTAGTATGATATAATTTCTTCTTCAAGACCCATTTTGGCTTCTTGTAATTTCTGCTTCTTTTTGTCTTTAATAATTCATCTTCGATCTTGTCTGTCAAAGCCAGCCTCTCCTACTGGAAAATAGTTCTATTTGCCTTTTGCTGCTGCTTTTTGGTACCTATCCAGTTGTCCATATTCCCTCAAAATTCATGATATTTTAGACAGCACTCTGGCAATCTCATCTGTAAATCCGTCAGTATCCAGGGAGGACATTTGTTTAGAATAATAAAATATTATAACTATAGTCCTAGCTATTTAAATCTTAGAGGTCTGCTTCTCTGAAGATCATAAGCATTCGGCTGTTGTTCAGTTATTCCTGTCACATTGCTTTGCAACCTTCTTGACATGCTTCTGCCAGGATCCAGGATTTAATACAGGCTCACTAGCACAGATGGTTTTCCTTCCACCTAGTGCAGGGCTTATTAATTTAGCTTGATTTCAATTATGATTGATTTGTAGCCTGAAATTCTTCCAACATTTATTACCTCTATAATTTTTCTTATAATCTGATTTCTGCTTTACATCTCCTTTAGTCTATGTTAAAATAGTCACAATGCCATTTGATTTTTTAATTAAACTTATTGCAAGTTTGTTGGTTTAAGAAATTAAAATCAGTTGTCAGTTGAAAGATAACATTACCTTGCCCATCCTATTATTTTCTCTGAAGATCTTATTCCTCACAGGTTTCTTCTTAGTTCTTCCTACACATGATACAATGGATATATATACATTGAAAAAACTCTTAAAAGGCCATTTACATCTTCTCTTTACATGTTTAACAGGTAGTATAAAATAGTGTATAATAGATTTACCGATTAAACTAAATATAATGAAATCCACACAAAATTAGAGGCTTTGTTATGGTTGAATTTAACATGGTTTCACTGCTGAAAATTGAGTCTATTTCTTTATATTTTTCATTTTTACTTATTTATTTTTAAAAATTGAGTTTATTTAAGAACTGTTCTCATGTTAATTTGAGCTCTCAGTAGATGATTTCAAGGAAATGGCTCTAGGTAGCATCTTTCCCTTAGTGTCAGCTTCAGCCTTTTGTATTATTGGATAGTTCATGTATGAATTGAGACCTTGACTTTATATTGGTAACCATACCACTCCCTGATACATTTTATTTGAATAGATTGTTTTCTTGGTTTAGCAATGATTTATTCATTTGACAAATATTTATTGGACACCGTGCTGGGCATTCCTCTGGTTTCTGAGTTTACTGCAATGAACATGCCTCTTACTCCTTATTGGTTTTGTATTTTAGTTGAATACAGTAACGGTATGCACATAATCAAAAATGTAAAGTAAAGGCAATCAATTAGTATTATATACCCCTCAGGAAATGGTGGGGTGAGGGCCATCTTACATGTTTGATTAACATGGCTAGGGAAAGCCTCTCTGAAGAGGTAAAATTTGAACAGAAGTCTACATGCCTTCAGTTAGGTGGGAAACATGTTATAGAGAGGGGAGGCCACAGTATAAGGCAAGTGGCTCTGCCAGAATGAATGAGGAGATGTGGGAAGAGATGACATTAGAGATGGCATTGCCACCATGACATGAGGCCCATGGGATTTATTCTAAGGAAGCCACTGGAGCATTTTAAACAAAGAAGTGAAATGGTCGGATTGATGCTTTAGGAATATTCTGGCAGCTGTGTAAGGAACAGATTGTTAGGTAGGAATATAAATTGAAGCCAGTGGCCAGTTAACATGGTGTTACAATGATCTAATAAGGTGAGAAATAGTGCTAGCTTGACAGGTTGGATGGCATTGTCAGTCATAAGAAGCGGTCAGATTCTGCAAAAAGTTGAAAGATTGGGAAGACAAGATTTCTGTTCGATTGGATTGGGAGTATGAGAGGAGTCAGGGATGACTCCAAGGTTCTTGCTGGGTGCAATTAAAAAGCTGAGTTTCCTTTTACAGAGAGGAGGAAGGGATTTGCAGCAGATTGTGGGAGGGAAGATCACTTAAAATGTTTGTGGACATTCAAGTGGGCATATGAAGTAAGCTCGGAGTTCAAGGCTGGATGTATAAATTTGGGAGCCTTTCTCAAACAGGTGGCATTTAAAGCTATGGAATGGATGAGATCACCAAGGGAGTGAATTAGAAATGTTACATTGGAGGCAGTGAAGGAAAAGGCAAAATATGCAAACCTTACTGTTTTTCTTAGTCTTTTCTCTAGAGAGGGGACTTATCGTCAGCAAGGTTTTGTTTGTTTTTTTTTTTGCTGCTAGTTACCACCTCTCTGAGGAAACTTGCAATCCATAACCTAGGGAATTGTCCAAGGTGATTTTATAGTATGACACTACTGCAATTTGTTTCAAAAACTAAGCATGAGCTGAGGTGAAAGGGCTATTTGGCATTTGTAGGCTATAATTCATCAGGGACCTTTGGAAAGAAGCTAGTGGTCATGAGAATATGTGTTTGTGGTAAGAAAGAAAAATCTGCTTTTGCCTCCAAGCCTTGCTCTCATGAAAAAGTGGAATCTCTAATACATCATAATAATCAGCATATAGTGCCTGTATTATAAACTAATATGAAGTTAAAATGCCAAAAATATGCAGGCATATTCCTTGATAAAATAACTTATTAAATCAAGGGATTGAGTTCATTTAGTTCAAATCTACCTCAAAATAGTAATATCAAATCCTGCCATTAAGGGGAAAAATCACTAACATAGTAGCAATTGTGTTCTCTGTAGAGTGGGAGGAGAAATGGAATTGAACTCTGAGTGAATTCTCTTCTGAGCTTTTGTTACCCTTGCTCCCTTGAAATTTGTAGAATGTCAGCTATATTAAATTACTACAGTTCTTTAATTTATTAGAACTAATAAAAACACAGCATGATCAGAATAATATGTTGTTTCATTGAATTGCTAACTCTTGTAAGTTTCTCAAAAAGTTTGAATTTCCAATTGATTTAATCATTATTTTTTCTACTTTTTTTTCACTTTGTGGCAAAAGGCACACAATTTTGCCTATCTTATATAATAAAAGCCTAATATGCTTAAGTGTCTGACCATTCATTCGACTGGTAGACCAGTCGCTATGATGCACTCTGACCACCAGGGGGCAGACGCTCCGACCAGTAGATTAGCTTGCTGCTGGGGTCTTGCTGATCAGGACTGGGCAAGACAGGCCAGACACGCCCTGGAGCCCTCCCACTGTCCTTTCCCGCCGCGATCATGCACCGGTGGGGTCCCTCAGCCTGGCTGCGCCCTCTCACAATCCAGGACCCTTTGGGGGATGTCGGAGAGCTGGTTTTGGCCCGATCCCCACAGGCCAGGCTGAGGGACCCCCCACCAGTGCACAAATCTGTGCACTGGGCCTCTAGTTTTATATAAAATGCATGTAAAATGTGTGAAAAACTTGGTAATATTAAGAAATAGTATCTATCTCATTTTATCTTCAACACAGTCTGTTCTTAATACAGTAACTAGTGACTTAAGTAAGATAATGCTCTGTCTCAACCTGTTACCCACTGCTGGCTGCCCACCTCAGAACAAAAGCCTAAACCTGTGAGATGTCTGTAATGCTCTACATCACATGCCTCATCTTCTGCCACTCTCTCCTCACTGTTCAGCTTTAAACACATGGCCTCTATATCTATACTCCCCCTCATGCCAGTCACATTCTTGGGGATTTTACTTTTGGTGTTGCCTCTCTTTGGACCTTGCTTTCTTTAGATGTACACGTGGCTTCCTCCCTCGGGTCTCTCCTGTCTTGCTTCCTCAGGCAACTTCTGGAGGTCTTCTCTGAGCATTTTATTTGAAATTGCATACCCATTTGTCCTTAGCACTTCTTTTTCTCTTTCCTGCCTTATTTTTCTTCTAAGAAATCATCTGCTTTCTCATTTCTGTATTATGTTCTGTCCATAACCTATCTATGAACCTATTATAAGAATGTCCATAAAGGCAGGAATCATTCTTTCGGGTATCCATTGATGAATTCTAATGTCTTGATTAGTGCCTGGCATGTAATATCAGGTGAATGAATAAATAACGTTCCTGAAGGTACTTGATAATTTATTTTAAATACTACAAAACTAAAACCAGTTAGCTGTTGGCTCACTGAGGCTTGCCATGAAGCATGCTATTAGTATTAAAACATGAATCTGGCTTAAAAGAACTTCTTGGTGTTTCACATTCCTTCAAATATTCTTTATTACATTTCTAGTCTAATTAGACCTGGGTTTGAATTCCTAATTTACCATATACTAGCTATGAAACATTGGGGCAAGTTTCTTACCCCTCACTTAACATTTTTAAAAATTATCTTATTAGGTGATATCTAAAGGAGACTATGCATGTATATAGTCAAAAGTGAATAATAAGTTCCCAGTTTTTGTAGCTGTTGTCAGCATCATCATATTTTTATTTTTAATGTTTTCTTCTCCTATGATTCAGCTATTCCTTATTTTACATTTAGAATTTTTCTCACTGTTCTGTGATTGTCTTGCATGTGTGTGCTTTTGCTCTCATCATTGTCAAGAGTTACTCTTTTGGTGTTTGGACAACCTCATAATTCCAGATCCAACCTAGTAATTCCAGATTCATCTCGTGTCTTGTGTGCTCTTGCCTTGTGGTCAGCATTTCACCCTTCTAGCATCATCTGCTTTCTTGTCATTCTCTCTTCTGGCTCCTTGAGTTTCTTTTCCGACTCCTTCCTTTGCTCTCTTCCCATTTCTTTTAACATTTAATAAGTGTCTCACTCAGATACTGTTTTCTAGGCTCTTTTTTTATACCTTCCTCTTTGTTAATGATTTTATTCACCACACAATTATCTATAATAATAACAGGATAAGAAACTAATTAGACCAGACAGCTGAACGGCCTTCCGGATGTCATTCTGCACGTCATTCCTGATGCCCTTCCGGACGAAGCTGCTGCAGTGGGGCCTAGGCAGAAGTGGTTAGGGGTGATCAGGCAGGTAGGCAGAGTAGTTAGGGGCGATCAGGCAGGCAGGCAGGCAGCATAGTTAGGGGTGATCAGGCAAGCAGGTGAACAGTTAGGGGCAAACAGGCAGGCAGGCCAGCAGTTAGGGGCGATCAGGCAGGCAGGCAGAGGTGGTTAGGGGCGATCAGGCAGGCAGGCAGGTGAGCGGTTAGGAGCCAGTGATCCCGGATTGCAAGAAGGATTCCCGAATGCTGGTTTAGGCCCGATCCCGCAGGGATTCCTGTGGGATTGGGACTAAACCGGCAGTTGGACATCCCCCGAGGGGTCCCGGATTGCAAGAGGGTGCAGGCTGGGCTGAGGACTCCCCTCCCCTGCACAAATTTCGTGCACCGGCCCTCTAGTTAATGAATAATTCCCTTTGAACACCTTCTAGACTTTTTGTACTTTGACTTCTAAATATACACAATTTAATGTCACACAAAGCAGCCAAGAGGATGCATTAAAATAAGTACTGACCCATGAACATTTCAGTTATGATCAGTTATCATGACTTCCAGATCTCATGTTGAGACCTGGTGCTGGAGTAATTATTTTCTGTTCCTGGGAATAACTTCCAAGAGTTAAAGACATATTATTGAAAAACTGATTAGAATAAGCTTCTCTTCTAACATAAGCTGCACATGTTTGAGCCAGAAACTTAAGTTTCAAAGCTCTCTACCTCTGGGTCTGTGATGAAGTATATCTGACTGAGGGCCTGAGGCTGAGCTTAGAAACCCCCTGAAGTGAAAACCACCCAGTTTTAGATAGCAACAGCTTGATGGTTATTATAGAAAGTTTGTTCACGGACCCAACTCCTCTCCAAAAAACAAAACAAACACACACACACACAAAAAAAAACCCTGCAAAATTTTTTTAACTATCTGAGATATGAAATCGCAGGTTTGCTTTCTGCTTGTAAATCATGTCATGGAATGGGATACCTAGAGGAGATTAAAACCTTACTTGATTATTTTTTTTAATATTGTGTTGGAAACTTCTTATCCTTGAAGATGAGGGTTTGCATAATAGGAGCAGTGAGAGAGATTAATTTTGGAGTTTTAGGTCAATGGCATAATTATTACACAAAATGAGCAGCCATAGAGGAGCCAAGTAATTATATGACAGTTATATTATTTAAATTTATATAGTGATATACACTTCCCACAGTATGTTTGTGTACATTTATCTGACATATCCTTAACAACAGTCTATTAAGTTTGCAAATACTGGAGCTCATATAGAATTGGTGACTTAACCGAGACACACCCTCACTGACACACACACACACACACACACACACACACACACACACCCCTTATAAACAGAAGAGAAGGATTCAAACTCAGTTTCTGACTTCACATTTTCTTATGTTGTTTTAACCACACTGTTTTGTTTCTAAGTATAAGACTCTTGACTTATTGGTACAAAAGTGGGAATATGTAAGAGGTGGGGAAAGGTCACTGGTTGCAAAGGAAAGGTTTCACAGGATACTTTAGCCAACAGTGTGATTTTCCTCAGGACCAGTCCTGTTTCTGCATTTCTTTGAAAAAACTAAATACTAATCTGATCATCTCCAGAAACTCAGGGCCCAAAATGGGAGGGAAATGCTCTGTCCTTCCTCGCAGAGCCTGGCGAGGTAGATGTTTCTGGAAGATGGCCCGGCCAGATTTCATTCCAGAAGCCTCTCCCTTATTCTCTGTCCCCTGGTTAACAGGGGACTGGCATGCACTCTGATGCTAAGGGTGAGAGCCCTTGAAAACCTTTCTGTGGTATCCAGAATCAACGGTATGAAGTTTTATTTAACTTAGTTTGCATTGTGGTTCCTGGGACAGAAAGAGGTGGTGTTTTGGTCCCATGTCTCATTATAGTACTTGTCTGTGTTATTTTTTTTTCTTTCCCCTCTTTGCTCTGCTTATATTTTTATTTTGTAGTGAATTGTTTGTTTCATTAAACATCCTTAATTTTCCAAAGCAGACTTGGATATTTTGAAAGAATAAATGCATTTATTTTATTTTTCTCTCTCTAATATTGGGTCAAGTTTCCTGTCCTGAACTCAGCTATTATATATTATTGATGCTGTTTTCTTTTCTTTGCCAAGGATGCCTATGGTGTATCCTAGTCCACATTTTAGTTTATTTAAGGATTGGGATAGGGACCAGTAAAAGTGATTTTCCTTCCTTTGGTGAAAAATTGATGTTAACTTTTGTACCACCAGCATCACCTCTACCAACTCATTTTTCTTATTGTAATATTTGTCCAAATTCCTGTCTACTAGGAAAACCAATTTCTGCATGTACTAGTATATGTGTATTGATAGTGCATTGACTTACATTTATACATTCAATAGTCATAATTTAGTATAAATATTAATATGTTTAAGAGTTCTCATAGTTTGTGGCTTTCTGCTGAAACTATGATAGGACCAATACTCTATTGATTTTTTAAATTTATTGATGTCACATTATGTGTCTTTTCCTATAGTAATCTATGTGGCATTACCGAAGTTTCATGCTATGGGCAAATACTATTTAACAACGTTTGCTTTGTAAGTAGGTCCCCTTGGGACCACTAGCCACAGTAAAGCTCTGAAATCATTCTGATCGATTGAATGCTTGTATATTTTGAAGGGATTTAGGATCCAGCAACTTTATATTATGGGTTTCCTTGACTATCTTTATGTTTTTCCTAAGTTCTGACCGAGACTTTTTTGAAGCATTCTATATTTGGAATGAACTTAAGAAAAAAAAAAAAAAGTTCAGTTAGCTGCATGACAGTCCTTTCCTTTACTGCTTAATTATCTATCTGCTATATTCTGTTCTCATTATACAGCTTTATGCACTTTTTTCTTTATTTTTTTTTAGGTGTTTGTCTTAGGAGGGGCTATGTCTGCTGTGTTCTTAGTTTCTTACTTTTTAGTGGATTCTTATAACCCCAGTGGAGCTATCTGTGATTCTGACTTCTGGCCCTAGTAATGACCTCTCTTGCAAAGTGAAGAGTACTTTCCCCCCATCTTTATCCTCCTCCAAATGCTGGTTTCCACCTATCTTTCCCTAACCATGGGCCTTAACCCTTTATTAGTTATGTCCCTTGTCTGAATCCTGCCTGCAGATTTTCCTTTAACTTACCACACCTTCAGTCAGTATCCACATAGTTTTCCCATCCGGCCTGAAGTGCAGATCACAGACCTGGCCCCTCTGGCATCTTTGGACAAAGCAGTAGACATAGTTTATTACTGAAGGACAGAGAGTTGCCTGAAAATTTAGCACAGTGATTTGATTTGAATGCCCCTGAAACACACCCACTGAATCAATGCCTTGAACTGAAGCATGAACTCAAACACTGAATGAATTTCTGAAAGGCCATTGATTTATTTTTAGAAGTCCCTGAATGAATTTTATTTGTCTTAATGTAGAAAGAGAATAAAAATCGCAAACAATCAATACTAAGAAACACAGCAAGGTGTCATTTTTAATGGGTTTATGTTTGGAATAAATACAGAAATACCTTTGCCATTACTATTCTGACATCAAAAAGAGCAAGAGTTTGTAAAATGTCAGGGGAGGAATTAAGGTTAAGGCACGGCATTGGTCAATTAAGAGTATTTTGGGGAGAGTTATCTTCTAAAAATATGAGCTAGTTAGCAAGTATTACAGGAAAAGACTTTTTTATTATTTACTACTTTTGAATAAACTAACCTACAATTTAGAGAATGTTTCCTGTCACTTTTTCTTACCTCCACTACCTCAACCCTGTCTCCTCAAAGTTTAGCCCCCAATTTTTTTCTCAGTTCAAGTTTAATAGAAACTATAAAAGATCAGAAGTGAACCCCCAATACTGTACATCAGTTGGTCTGTTCCACAGCAAACTTGGGCTATTTCCTCCAGAGAAGAGCTGGCCTCCCCAGACCTGCCAGAGGCCTGTTCTATACCACATCTGGGCTGAGCCTATCTTCTTGTGTTTTAAGCATGACAGTAGTAAAGAAAGTTTTTCCAATGGCCATCCACTGCCGCGTGACCCGAAAATGGCCCAGTTGTCACTTCCGCTTAGAGAAATATTCTTTGCTCTGGACATCAGGCGTGATGGTATCACTGCAGGCTCCGCCAGCGGGGCACACTTGCCATGCTTACCAGTGAGGAGCAATGCCTGGACTGTCATCATCTCACCCACCGAGCCGCCAGCAGGGCCCTCGTCACGCTGAGCCTCCTGCTACAGATAGTCAGAGGGGCCAGCTGGCTGAATCACATCCAAGGATCTGTGTTCTATTTTTTGTTTGCATCCCACCTCCCTCTCCAACTTTCCCTTTTACTCTATAACTGACTAATCTTAACCTGGTCCACTGATCAATCTTGAACGTGTAATTAATTAACTACTTGCAAGTTTATAGGATTTAGTCAAAGTGGCTGTTGAGTGTAAGTATCATGTTTATGGTATTCTAATGATTTCTCATAATCCCTCTTTTGTTAAATAAAATTTTGGAAGTCAGGCAGGGACTGTTGTGCCTGGAGTGCTTTTGTTTCATAGCTGTTTATGAATGGCAATGGGAAGCCAACTTTAAAGTAGAATACAATGTGGGTATTCATTTTAGAACAAGACTGTTGGGGGGAAAATAAAATTTTAAGGATAGTAGTGCTGGGCCAGTCCCTCATAACTGTATAGACATTTGTATTTGCCCTGTGTTGATTACCTACTGCGTTTCAGGCTCCATGATTCATGTTTTGAATGCACTGCCATTTTCCACATAGCAGCTATTGACCTCTTCCTATAAAAATAAACAGTGTGGCTCAGTCTTTAGAGCATTAGCTGACATGTACCTGGGTTGTAGGTTCAATCCCCAGCCCTGGTCAGGGCACATGTGGGAGGCAACCAATCTATGTCTGTCTCTGCCTCTGTCTCTGTCTGTCTTTCTCTTTTCCTCCCTCCCTACCTCTCTCAAAAAATAAATGAGAATATGTCAATTCCAAACTTAAAATATGATAGTTTTCAAATTTGTGTTATATTAATGAAACCACTCCAGTTTTATTTTGATTAATGATAGCATGGTTTATCTTTTTTGTCTCTTTCCTCCTAACATACTCTTGTTACAGGCAGCATATTAGTTGAGTCTTTTTTTTTTTTTTTTAAATCCAATATGATCATCTTTGCCTCTTAACTGGAGTGTTTTGGCCATTTTCTTTTTAAAAAAATATATATATTTTATTGATTTTTTTACAGAGAGGAAGGGAGAGGGATAGAGAGTTAGAAACATCGATGAGAGAGAAACATCGATCAGCTGCCTCCTGCACACCGCCTACTGGGGATGTGCCCGCAACCAAGGTACATGCCCTTGACCAGAATCGAACCTGGGACCCCTCATTCCGCAGGCCGACGCTCTATCCACTGAGCCAAACTGGTTAGGGCGGCCATTTTCTTTTTAATGTGGTTATTCATATGGTGGGGTTTGAATCCTGTTGGTGTAACTTCTTTCTTTTGTGGCATTGTGTTCTAAGAACTCTACCTGCTTTGGCATTTGCAGACTCCCACCACCCTCTCCTCATCTCATGGAGACCTCCTTGCTCCTCCTGGCTTTCTTCTTCAGGGGCTGCAGTTTGGAAATTCCAGACAGTAAGCTGGGGGGCAGTTGCAGGGCTCACCTTGCTTTGTCCCCCTTTCTCAGGCACCACTGTCCCCCACCAGTTGGGTCCAAAGTCTGAAAACTGATTTCAGGCAGAGGGGACAGTTCCAGTCCCATTGCATCCATGGCCAGAAGGGGAATTTTCCTTAGGACCTTCTAATGGTTTTCAATTTAATTATAATTTGAGAGATGATCTAATTTCTTTATCTTCAACCTCATATTTTACCACTGTGTTCCTTGTCCACTATGTTCAGCCATGTTCATTTTTTGTTCCCACCTCAGATTTGCCATTACACTGGCCAGTTCCTTTGCTTCAGCCCAAATGCCACTTTGTCATGGAAGCGCGCATCATGATGGTGTCCCCTCATCACTCTCTAACTACATGACCCTGCTTACTCATAGCACTTACTGTCATCTGTTTTATTGTTTCTCTGTCTCTTCCCATTCTCTGTCTGCTTGTTTTATAGTATATTCCATTTGAAGCTGTTTCTTGTCTCCTTATTTAAATACTAGAGGCCTGGTGCATGAAATTTATACATGGTGGGGGAGGGATCCCCTCAGCCCAGCCTGCAACCTCTCCAATCTGGGAACCCTCGGGGGATGTCTGATTGCCAGATTAGGCTTGATCCTGAGGTTCGGGCCTAAACCAGCAGTCGGACATCCCTCTCACAATCCAGGACCGCTGGCTCCTAAATGCTCACCTGCCTGCCTGCCTGATCGCCCCTAACTGGCCCGCCTGCCAGCCTGATCACCCCTAACCGCCTCTGCCTGCCGACCTGATCACCCCAAACTTCCCCCCCTGCCAGCCTGGTTGCCCCCAACTGCTGCCTCTGCCAACCAGGTCGCCCCTCAACTGCCTCCCCCACTGGCCAGGTTGCCCTTAACTACCCCTCCCCCCCTGCCAGCCTGGTCGCCCCTTACTGCCCCCCCCTGCCAGCCTGGTCGCCCCTTACTGCCCCTCCTGCCAGTCTGATCCGCCCCACTGCCCTCATCTGCCAGCGTGGTGGCCCATAACGCCCCTGCTTGCTGAACTGGGTGCCCCCTCACTTCCCCCTCCTCCTTCCGCCAGCTGGTCGCCCCAGGCAGCCTGCTGCTCGGTCGTTTGAGTAACCCCTCACTAAATGCCCTGCCCGGCCTGGTCGCCCCACGCAGCCTGCTGTTCATTCGTTTGCTTTTCCCTCACTAAGCCCCCTGCCGGCCTGGTTGCCCCACTCAGCCTGTTTGGTCATCTGTTTGATTGTTTTGGATGTGACAGCCCCTGGCTCTTTATATATATAGATGAATCTCCATGACCTAGAACAATGTTTGGCACATAATAAGTGTTTGATACATAAAGGGCTATTTATATTTATTTGCATATAACCCTAAATATAGATATGACCGTTTCATAGATGAGACAGCTTGTTCCCTCAGTCGGTGAGTACTGTAGTTAGATGTGAATCACAGTTTTGTGTCCTTTAGGACACTTTGTGTCTTTCATGTCACTTCTCATGGTGGCAGTCACTCTGGTGTTTGTTGGCTGTGGGCGCCTACTTTACTCAAAGTTGCTTTAAGCAGTATTCTGTATGCTTCAGAATAATTTATTTTAATATTGAAAAATAAACTTTGAGTTATTACATACAAATTACTTAGAATATGTATGAGGGAACTTGAATTGTTGAACTTGAAATTAAGTTTTTGGAAAGTTTGTTAGTTTCTAGTTTTTTCTCATTGGGATTTTAAATCTTCTACACAAACAACTAAAAAGTGGGATATTTAAGTTCAGAATAGAAATTGGAGGGGAGGGGGTTGTTGTTTTGGTATGAAAACATGCTTTTTAGTCAGACTGTCTATGTAGTATTGGAATTTTATGGCATAATCTACTTAATTTGTTTCATTTGCGAAAACAAAACAAAACATCATTACAGTCACATACTAATTACTAGCCATGCATCATTCATTTGAAATAGAGCCTAAAGCATTTTGTAGTTATAAGCAAAAAGGTCTCTTATGATTCATCACTTTGCAAACGGCATTGTTTTAAGGTTGCTTTTTAGATCCGAGTTTAATCTAGTGCACAGGAAGCATTTTCTGTATTCTGCAAATCTCATTAAATAGGCCTACATGCTCTCTTCTAAGACTGATTTTGAAACATGTTGGAAAAGGGGAAACTAGACTTATGGAACTAAGTTACTATAGTGTTAGGCAATTTTATCCCACTTGTGGCTTAAGGTGTAATTGTTGTATATAGTCTGGGTTATTTTATCTTTCATTCGTGAAGACATCAGTAAAGGGTCTGTAAAGTACATTCTTAATAAAGTTGAGTAAAATACTATAATAGGTAGAATTCTACTCAATTGGTTGTCCCCATCTATATATATATATATAAAAGCCTAATATGCAAAGTGTCCCTTGGGAGTTCGACTGGGAGTTTGACCAGGAGACGGGGAGTTTGATCACTTGCTATGTTGTGCACTGACCACCATGGAGCAGCATGGATCGAAGGAAGGGAGGCCCTAGCTGGCAGCCAGAAGGAAGGCCCTGGCCAGCAGCCAGAAGGCTCGGATTGGCCCTGATCACTGGCCAGGCCTAGGGAACCTACCCGTGCATGAATTTTGTGCACCGGGCCTCTAGTTAACACATAAGTGAATATTTGATGAAAATAGATTATATACATACTGTTTACATGGTCTTGAAGCATCTCCCTATAAATTACTTACTTATTATAAAGGAAACATTAAGTTACTTTTCATTGGAAAAACTGATAGGTAACACCTTAACCAAATATGTATGTGTAATATGTATATATCTTTTCCTTTATAACATGTATTATATAATATCCATGTTATGTGGAAAAGAAGAGGGAATATGATAAAGCAAATGGGGCAAAATGGAAACAGTTGGTTAATCTGGGTAAAGAGTAGTTTTTGTATTCTTAAAGCTGAAATTGTAATAAAGTTTCAAAATTTTCATTTAAAGCAACATAAATAAATTAGGCTTAAATTTAGCAAAAGCTGTGTGAACCACAAATAATGATAAAACTTGACAAACTATGGAAGATTTCTGTCTTAAAACATTTAAGAAAAACTGCAAACCTCCTAAACTTCATGAATTACCAGCTTTAGGCCTGGTGAAAATTTTCAGTGATAGTAGAGAGAACTGGAGTTCAAATAGGGGGTGTGGTTTTCTCAGAGCTGAGGAGGCAGCTGAAATAGCTGGAGTCTTCAGGGCAGGGTGTGAAATTGAAGGGATTGTGCAGAAAGGGATGCCAGTCGTCCATGTGGAGATCTCCCATGAGTCTAGAGCAGGGGTGGGCAAACTTTTTGACTCGAGGGCCACAATGGGTTCTTAAACTGGACCGGAGGGCCAGAACAAAAGCATGGATGGAGTGTTTGTGTGAACTAATATAAATTCAAAGTAAACATCATTACATAAAAGGGTATGGTCTTTTTTTTTTTTTTTTTAGTTTTATTCATTTCAAACGGGCCGTAGTTTGCCCACGGCTGGTAGAGGTTGGGCTGTTTGCCTGCTGAACAAGATTTATCACATAGCACCTGCTACATGGCTAGAGTGGAACAGAGATAGTAAATAGAGGTCCAGCATTACTAGGAAGTGTTGGATTTCTGACCCTGCTAGAATAGAAAAATCTTAACACCTTAGTAACTCAGCATTTACTAAAATAAAACAGCTGGAAAGGTTGTATGTGCTGTAGGAACGAGGACCGTACCCTAAGAGAGTTCCTACTTTAGACCCACCCCAACAAAACCTAGAATCAAGTCTTGCAAAAACCCCTCTGGGAAGAAAGTGGAGGAGCTTGGCAACACCTCTCCTTCCCACAGAGATACATTAACTAAGGTCAAGCTCAAGCCTGTACAGTTTAAGTGACTGATTTGCCTGCTAAAACAAGAGTAAATGTTCTGCAAAAGGAATATTACAGCTCAACAGTTGTTAAATTATAATATTTAATTAAAAAGTAAAAAACAATAAATGGGATGTGTTGTCCAAAAAAAAAAAGTCAAACCAGACCCAAAACGGCCCAGATTTTGGGTTTTACTTGCAGAAATTTTAATGCAGATATTATTAACATGCTCAAAGAACTAAAGAAAATTTTCTTCAAGGAATTAAAAGAAAGCATGATCTTAATTAAGGAATGTTTGCAGGAAAATTCCTGGAAACTAAAAATTTACCATATGAAAGTTCTCAAACTGAAAATTTTAATAACTGAATGGAAATATCAGTGTAGGGTTTTAAAAGTGTATTGCAGATAGCAGAAGAATCAATGAATTTGAAGGCAGATCTATAGAAATTAGTTTCTTAAGAATGTAGGAACAAAATATTATATTATGTACAGAATCTCAGGTATTGTTGGGTAAATACCAGTCTGTCCAAAACACCTGTTACTGGAATCCCAAAAGAAGGAGAGAGTGGGATTGTGGCTGATAAAATATTTGACAAAATAATGGCTAAGAAATTCCAAATTGAGTGAAGAACATCAACTTGTCATTCAAGAAGCTCAGCAGATCCACCCAGAGTAAATATAAAAAGAAAGACACATTGGCACATCCTGGTCAAATTGTTGAAAGCCAAAGATGAAGAGAGAATCATAAAAGTAACTGGAGAGAGAGAAGTAGAGAACATTACATATAGGACAACAAGAATGAGAGCTCTTGCTGGCTTTGCAGAGATCATGGTAAGCAGACATTAAGTGTTGAAATAACAAATATCCTATAAACTCAAAACATTTTATTTATTTAGATACCCTTCCAAAAATAGAGTAAAATATACTTTTAAGTGATGTGAAACCTGTGAGTTTGGGGCCATCGGACCTACCCTTCATGCAGAGCTAAAGGATGTCCTGAATTCAGGTCAAAGGAAAATGATCCCTTATGGAAACTCAGATCCATAAATAGAAAATTGATGATTAAAAAATAAAAATGCAGGATGGGATTTATAGTGTATGTGAAGTACAGGACATGATAGTAATTGCACAAATGATGGGGTACAACAATTGGAATTGTGCTGTTGTAGCTTTACACACATGAAATGAATCAGAAGGTGTGAAATGTTGGAAGGGTGAGGCAGAAAATAAAAACCATGAACCGGTACAATATGGCAGAATTAAGTGTAAAAATAGGTAACTTATCAGTCATAATGAGATTTCAAATGCTTCTTTTCCAGTAAATTCTAGAGAAAGTGACCCCCCCAAAATTAGTAAATATTTTGAATTAGTAAATATTCTACCAACCAACTTAGAATTGATATTTGTAGAACATTTTCCATAAAAGCTGCATAATATACTTTCTTTTCAAATATACATGGAATGTTTGCTATGGTAGACCATATAGGAACATAAAATAAATCTCAGTAATTTTGAAAAGATTGAAATTCAGAGTAAGTTTTCTGTCTAAAAAAATTAAATTGAGCAGTAATAGAACATGTCCTTGATTGAAAATTATGTAACATGCTTTTAAGTTACTTGAGGGTCAATGAAGAAATTATTTTGAACTAAATAAAAAGGAAAACATTGAAAAAGAAAACCAAATTCTTAAATTACCAATATCAGAAATCAAAGAAGAAAATTTACTACAGAAAATTAGAAACTCATATTATACATAAACATGTAAGTTAAAAAATTGTCAACAAAATATTTTTATATCAAATATTGCAACTCATTAAAAAAGTATATCATGACCAAGTGGCACAAGGTTTTTTCACCTTGAAAAATGTAGTTAAGCATATTACCAGAAAAAATGGAGAAAAGTCATATCTAGATAGATGCAAAATAAAAAGGATTTGATAGAATTTTACTTCATGATCAATAAAATCTTTTAGCGACTAGAAATAGAAAAAAATGTCTTCACCCTAATAAAGGACATCTATGGGAAACCAGGAGCCATCCTCATACTTAATGGGAAAAATGAAATGCTTTGTCATTTAAGATTGGAAACCAGCCAAAGATATCTACTCTCTCCCTCTTTCTTTCTTTCTTTCTTTTCTTTTTCTTTTTTTTAACTAAAAAACAGAAATTTATTTCTCAAAGTTTTGGGGTGTGGAAAGTCCAAGGTCAAGATGCTGGCTGATTCAGTTTCTGGTGAAGGCCTGTTGTATGGACAGCTGTCTTCTTTCTCTGTCTTCACCTACTAGAAGACCAGGATATCTAGTCTTATTACTTCTTTTCAGCATTATAATGCATATTTTAACCTGTGTAATAAGAAAAAGAAACAAAAGGCCTGTATACTGTAAATCAGAAAGTAAACCTTTTTTTAATGACCCAATTGTCTATGTGAATGTATAAGGAGTTTACAATAAACTTTATTGAAGTAACCAGTGAATTTAACAAGGTCACAGGATAGTCAGTATACCAGAATGAGTTCTCTTTTTTTAGTAATGACATATATTGGAAAACAAAATAAAATAAAATAGTACTATTTACAATAGCATCAAAAAACTTAAAATACTTAGGGATACATTTCAGTAAACATGCTGATTTTCTACACTTAAAACCACAAGATATTGCTGAGAGAAATTAAAGTTGTAAATGAGGTATTTACCATGCTCATAGAGTGGAAGACTCAGTATTGTGAAGATTTTATTTTCCCCTCAAATGATCTGTAGACTCCTAATAGATATATGATACACATTCCCAATCAAAGTCCCAGCGGGTTTTATTATAGCAATTGACAAAAGTTACAAAAATTCATATGGCATTTGGAAGACCTAGAGTAGACAAAATCAATTTGGAAAATAACAAACTTGGAGGACTTAGACTATTGATTTGATATCAAGGCAGTAAGGTTTGGCTTAGATATAAAAATAAACTTTTTCTGGAAAGTTGAGAAGTAAATCCACAAGGATACCAACAAATGATTCGCAAGAAAGACATCAAGGCTAGTGCATGGGAAAAAGAACTTCTTTGTGTCAAATGGTGCTGCCAAACTTGGATATCCTATGGGCTAAAATGAATCTCAACTCCTGCATCACACCCCACAGAATAATTGATGAGGGATGGAGTGTAGACCTAAACATGCAAAGATAAAATGTAAAGCTTCCTAAATAAATCATAGCTTTAGTAAAGAGGGTATAAAATGACATAAACCACTTTAGAAAACAGCTTGCCAATTTCTTATGAAGTTATATATGCATTTACACTATATCTTTTTAGGTATTTAATAAAAATGAAAAGACTAATATAATAATATTGATAATATCCTGTATTAGTTTTCACACACAACCATAATATATGTCCGCAATCCTGGTGGTTTAAAACATCAGGAATGTATTTTCCTGCATTTTCTGGAGGCAGAAGTCCTAAATGGATGTTTTGTCAGGACTGATTCCTTCTGTAGGCTCTGGGCAAGAATCTATTGCAGGCTTGTCTCCTATCTTCGGTAGCTGCTTGCAGTTCTTGGCATTTCTTGGCTTGTAGCATTACTTCAGTCTTAACCTCCTCCTTAACATCGCTGCCTTCTGTTTGTTTCTCTCTCTACTATTTTTATTAAAGTGACATCAGTCATTGGATTTAGGGCTTGCCCTAAATTTAGCATGATCTCTTCTGGTGATCCTTAACTTCATTTCATCTGCAAAGACCCCATTTTCAAATAAGTTCACATTAGCAAGTACCTGAGGTTAGGGCTTAACACAGCATTTTTGGAGTCCTTCTTCAACCCAACCCACTACATAGCCTCAAAGTAAAAAAGAAACACCCAAAAAAACTATCAACAGGAAAGTAGATAAAGAAATTTTTGTGTGTTCTTACAATGAAATATTATGAAATGAAAAAAGAACAAAGTATTGAATTACTCTCTGTGTGTATGAATCTCAAAGTCATTTTGTTGAGTGAAAGAAGCCAGACACAAAAAGTGTTTACTGTAAGTTTCATTAATATAAATTTCAAGAACGAGCAAAACGAAGTTAACGACAGAAAAAACACACAACAACATTGGTTCCCTATGGTTGGGTGGGGACTGTCTGGAAACAGACATGAATGAATTTAAAACACCAGAATGGTTCTGAGTTTTATGCCAGCTTTTTAATTGGTCAGATATGAAGCTCTTCGTTAGGAGTGCTAACTAAGACTGCCAAATTAGTCTCGTGCTCTCGAGCTTTACCATTGCAGATCCTGAGTATCTGCAGAACTCACCTGGACCTCCTGTGAAATCCTTAGTGGTCCAGAATTGATAAGCATTTGTAAACAAAAACAAAGCCATAGCTGATGTCTATTGCCAATTGTCTATCCCTTGGCTAGCTGGAGGAATATACATTTATACCCTGTTATTTTATTTATTATTATTTTTTGTATAATTCTTGGATTTACCTTGCTCCAATGCAAACCTGTAAAAAATATACCATATGTACTTTGCTGTTGTATAGTTTTTAAAAATAATTTCAGCTTAGGAGTTTAATATCATAAGGCCACACTTACTTTTAAAACATTTTTTATATTCTCAGCACTACCCAGCCATAATGCACTTGAATAGCTATGTTTTTGATGCCTCTCTTGAAGTAAAATGAATGTTTCTTTTGTCTGAGAATTCTGGAGATCATAAAAATATTGGCTAGCTAATGGTAACGGTTAAATATTTTTCACCTAGTTTAATTTAAAAAATCAAGTTCAAAACTTTTTCCTAAGTGTCTTAATTCTATTATTAAATCCTGTTTATTTCTCAGATGTCACTTTCCTCTCTCAACCCCTTATCATTTTCTCTAGTCCTGTCTTTCACAAAGATATGCATTTGTTTTTTCACATTCTCCCTGCTTATAATATGTCTCCCACTGAGAGTGAAGAATTAGCTAATATGGAAATCTAAGTGGAGAGCACAGTGTGGAGGGGATGCCAAAAGTGTATCTGGAAAAAAAATAATAAAAATTCAGCAGAGCTCTAGCTGGTTTGGCCCAGTGGATAGAGTGTTGGCCTGCAGACTGAAGGGTCCCAGGTTCGATTCTGGTCGAGGGCACATGCCTGGGTTGCGGGCTCAATCCCCAGTGAGGGGAATGCAGGAGGCAGCCAATTGATGTTTCTCTCTCTCTCTCCCCCTCTCCCTTCCTTTCTGAAATCAATAAAAATATATTAAAAAATATTCAGCAGAACAGGAGGTAGTTGGATATACTAAGGAGAAAGGAAAGAAATATGAAGTAATAGGATGCTGAGTGCTCAGCTGGGTCATCTCCATAGTGTTTGATCTGATAACTGAGGTGGGGAAATTAAAGTCCATTCTTACTTATTGGAAAACACAGTAGAAGTAGTTTGAGTATCAGATGGTTTTTATAGATTTTAGAGAGAGAGGAAGAGAGAGAGAAATGTCTATGAGAGAGAAACATCTATTGGCTGCTTCCTGCACTCCCTGCACTGGGGATTGAGCTGGCAATCTGGGCTTGTGCTTGACCTGTAACCTTTAATCAAATCTGTAACCTTTTGGTGCATGGGACAATGGTCAAGCGACTGAGCCACACTGGCCAGGTCATCAGATGGTTTTTAAGTTGTGGTTATTAATTTCTACGTTGTGATGTTCTAGTGGAACTGTACAGTTGATTGGCTGCATGCAACCTGGAAGCAGTCATTTAACCTTTCTGAAGTGCTATTCCATTATTCCTTATAATTACATATTCACAAAATATATGAAGTAAAGGTTTTGTCAGTCAATTAAGACTGAAGTGATTAGCTTTTTAATCAGTAGGTTACTTGTAGTGGCCAAAAGTGAAGTGAATGGTTAAGTAGTTTTATAACGACTTCAGGGAAGAGTAATGAAGAGATGGAGCATATACTAAACTTGATTTTGAGGTGAGCCTAAATAATTCTGCAGGCAGGAAGGTGGAAAAATCCAGCAAGTTTTGAATAAATTGGTTCCTGAAAATCTGTTCTTTATAAAAAAAAACTGCATAAAGAGAACCAGATATGGCATTATACATTATTGGTATAAAAATGCCAAAATGATTTTTTTCATAGAATAATGGGTAAAATAAAATTACATGTGAAAAACATGAGATCATGAAAATTACATCTCCCTGGGGACTTTCTACTTTTTACCCTTCAAGACAGATGGAAAGAGTTAGATGAAATGGGCTGTAAGGGCAGTCAGTAACCATGACCCCTGCGCCTCTTGTAGCACCAAGCGGGCACCCAGTCAATACTTGTAAGTTCATTGATTGTTTAAAGGTCTTTTCATCTTATTTTGTTCCTGCTCCAATGACACATGTTGCCAACAAACAAAATTTTGAAATAAAAATTACCCTTAGGATTTTGGATTTGCTTGTTCTTTGATTTTTAGTGGTCAGTTTTTAAGGTTGTTTCATCTGGCATATGTCCCTTCTGGCACTGGGTGAGAAATTGCAGGAGGGCTGTGCCTTGCCTTCAAACAATACTAGGGAAATTATATATATATATATTTACTTTTTTATGCCTTTAGATTGATATTCAGATTGTAGCTCATTATTGTTGGGTTTTGGTGCTGTGGGTTTAAGATTGCTAAGATCCCACAGTATGAATCAAAGAAAACCAAAAAACCTGCACTTGTTGCCAAGTCTTTCATTTTATTAGATGTGAAACCTTGGGATGATGAGACAGATATGGAAAAACTAGAGGAATGTGTCAGGAGCATTCAAGCAAACGACTTGGTCTGGGGCTCTTCTAAACTGGTTCCAGTGGGGTAAGGAATTAAAAAGCTTCAAATACAGTGTGTAGTGGAAGACGATAAAGTTGGAACAGACATTCTGGAGGAGCAGATTACTGCTTTTGAGGACTATGTACAGTCCCTGGACGTGGCTGCTTTCAACAAGATCTAAAATTCATCCTGAGTCCGTGCCCTTAAATAAAAGCTTGAAAGAGAAAAAAAAAAAAAGATTGCTAAGATCCTATATATAACCATAAATTTAAAGGATACCTCTGTATAAATGCATTTATAATTTTCTCTAACACTCTCATTATAAATATCTTAAAGTTTCTTTTAATATAACCTTTCCTTTTTTTTAAAATATACTTTTTACTGATTTCAGAAGAGGAAGGAAGAGGGAGAGATAGATAGAAACATCCATGATATGAGAGAATCATTGATCAGCTGCCTTCTGCTGGCCCCCTACTGGGGATTGAGCCTGCCACCCCTGCATGTGCCCTTGACCGGAATTGAACCTGGGACCCTTCAGTCTGCAGGCAGACACTCTATCCACTGAGCCAAATCAGCTAGGGCCCTTCCTTCCTTCCTTCCTTGGACCCTTCAGTCTGCAGGCATCCTTCCTTCCTTCCTTCCTTCCTTCCTTCCTTCCTTCCTTCCCTCCCTCCCTCCCTCCCTCCCTCCCTCCCCCCTTCCCTTCCTCCTTCCCTCCCTCCCCCCTTCCCTTCCATTACCATTGAGAGTATTATTTATATGCTATAGCTATCCACTTTTGCATTCAGCTTAGTCTCTGTCAGCCAAAACACAGTTTTAGGTTCCTTAGCAAGCAAACAAAATGCTAACCCCCAGTGTTGATAGAATATGTGAAGTGATGATGAAACATTCTTCAGGGTTTTTAAAAAAGTATTTTCCCATTTTTAAATGTATTTTTTAAAATTTTATCTAAAGAAACAAACTTTGATTTGATTAATAAGAAAAAGCCCTGCTATTATTATCATAGAACTCAAGATTTAGATCTTAGAACATTAGCTTTTATTGAGTTTGTTTTAAACAATAGGGGCAAGCATTTGGCCTATGGGGTCAAAGTAAGCTAAATAGTGGACTAAAGACAGGCAGGAGCACCAGGTGATCTCTCACATTCATTTCCAGCTCAGTAATTTCATTCACTGAAATACATTTATTTCATATCAGTCAAATACTAACTTTTCTAAATTTGGAAGAAAGAGCAATATGGAAAGGACATCTAATTTGCGAGGCTGTGGGTCAAAGACCTGTTGTTTGGTTACCTTTCCTGACTTCGCTTTGTCAGGGTTTTTCATGAACACATAGCACATTGTTCTGCATTCCATCGTAGACTTCTTCTATCTTTTCAAGGTACCTGTCCCTAGTGCCAGGTAGACTCATTACTCATACAAATCTAGGTTATATTTTTTCTAGGAAAATTAATTACTTTATCCTGGCTGCATATGGTTAGCTTGTCAGCAGGAAAGCTTTAACATATTTTGGGCCATTTAAGCAGTCTTTTTTTCTCTTTCTGCACAAAGTAGTACACTAATGTAGGTTAAAATTAATGTATTTTGTAATACCAATGGTTTGCATAGGAGACTGGAGAATTCCTTCTCATACTTATTGTGAAGTGCTAAATACTTAAGTTCATGATCATGAGTAAGGGCACAGACTGAAAGCAGATGCCGTGGGCTCAGTGTCCACCGTGGAAGACCACAAGTGTATGTACTCATGTGAGTGTTCTTTGCACATCTTATTATTCTAAAGGATATACTAAATGGAATAAAGTATCATGTGCAATTGCTCCAATATAATATGAATATCTACCATTTGCAATGTTTAAGTAAAAATAAAAATTTCAAGGACGTAAGTGTATTTGAGAGCATTTTAAGACATGAAATGACTTTATGAGAAGTAATAATTGCTTAAGTCTACTTTGTGTGCTAGACATCCAATATCCAAACATATGCTAATAGGACCTCTAAAATTGTCTTCTACAATTTTATATGACTTGTTTATTCTATAAAACCATGATTGGTAATGTTTCTTTTTACTTTAAAAAATGTCTTTTTTGAGCTTACAGTTTTTTACTCTCTTCTAGGGAAAAATATTATTTTCTCTAGACAGGAATTTGAAGACATTCTTTGAAGTCAAGAAATTTTAAGACATTCCTTTATACATACTTTGTAGCAGAGACTTATTATTAACTACATTAGTTGAGTTCTTGGAATCTTGCCTGTATACATATAAACAAACATTTCACATGTCAGGTGCCTGGGGAAAGTACTCTTATAAAGTAGACATTTATATTATTTGCTATAAAACTTTTCAGTCATTGTAAGGATTTGGTCCATTTGAAGATATATTTGCAGAGTTATCTACTGAGAGCTACCTCTTTAATTGCTCAGTTCTTTTTAGATGAGTGTGCTGAATTATGTTGTTACATCATTAAAGCAGTATCTGTATTATCCTATTGGATCTAATAAGTTTAGGCTTTTGTATGGCATATCTTATTTTAAATAACAAACACTTATATTATTAGCAGGTAGCTGTCTGTCTCCTTAACAGACATCCTGTGCACCTCACGAGGCATTGTTTTTTAGCCTTTCCTTTGGATCTGTGAATGGCCAACCTAGTCCCTGTTTTAACTCTGTCAGTTTCGGTCATTGTTTTTTTCCTGACCTTGCCTCAAACTGCTCTTGATGCTTATGATAGTAGTTGAAGTGCAAGAGTTATAACTATCACTGCCCCATCCATCTGTTCTAAGTCTGAAACTCCTAATACATTTGGCCAAGGAATTCATATATACCTTAAATGTCTTCAGCCTTCACGTAAGTGGCTCTTCCCTTCACGTGTTGTTAGAACATGGGGAGTAGTGTAAGGCAAGAACTTGCTGACCCTCTTGCCCTTTTTGGATTTTTGTTTGTTTGTTTGTTTGTTTGTTTTTTGACACTTTCAACCCCCTACATTTCCAACATAGCAACCCTGAGTCCCAGACAGACCTGTGGCTTTGCACTGTTCTTGTCTCCTGTTATGCCCATGTTTCCTAACCCTAACGCTGCTAATTTAGGATATGTCAGGAGTGATTCTACTTTCTTGTGTTGCTGAAGAAAGTCAATTTAGTACAAATTGGGACCTATTTACTCTCCCTCTCTAACAAGTATTGTTAGTCAGCAGTTCTTCAGAGGACAACAATTGCAATTTGAAAAAAAACACAAACCTTCTTTTATACCTTTCTGAGTATGTTTTAAACATGACTCAGCATGTTTCAATTTTGAACAAAAAATTAATGATATGAATGCTTTGTAATTTGTTGCCTCTATATGCCTATTTTATTTTATTTCATTTTTTGTTAATCCTCAGCTGAGGATATTTTTTCCATTGACTTTTAGAGAGAGTGGAAGGGAGGGGGAGAGATAGAGAGAGTGCGAAACATTGATGTAAGAGAGACACATCAATGGGTTGCTTTCTGCACTCATCCCAACGAGGCCCGGGATCAAGCCTGCAACTGAGATATGTGCTCCTGACTGGAATCGAACCTGAGACCCTTCAGTCTGCGGACCGATGCTCTAACCACTGAGACAAACCGGCTAGGGCTGTTTCCTCTTTTTGAAATTTAGTTGTAAAAAAATGAATGTACTTTATTACTTATTTAAGCTTTATCATTTAATTAAAGCTTTCTTTTCACTGAGCATCTAAATCTGTGTTGTGTCTTTTTTTTTTTTTTTTGAGGGACAATTCTGGGTTCCTAAGAAAAACAAACAGGGCTTTTCTCTTTTCATGCTATCAGTTTTAGGGGACATATTGCTTCTTCGGTACTGTCATACCAATAAATCATCCTAGATTACTTGCACTCTTACAGTACTAAAGTATACCATGCATTTTAAAGGAAATCTGCTATTTTCTTTTCAATCAGATGAGCAATGTGAAGAGACTGCGGCCGCGGCTCAGTGCTATTCTCTTTAAGCTTCAGTTTGAAGAGCAGGTGAATAACATCAAACCTGACATCATGGCTGTCAGCACTGCCTGCGAAGAGATAAAGAAGAGCAAAAGCTTTAGCAAGTTGCTGGAACTTGTATTGCTAATGGGAAACTACATGAATGCCGGCTCCCGGAATGCTCAAACCTTTGGATTTAACCTTAGCTCTCTCTGTAAAGTGAGTTGGTTTTTTTCCCCTTCTTTTTAAGCACATATTTGCCTGCACACTTAGTCATAGAATGTCAGCCCTGATTACATTATTTAAATCTTTTTGTTTTGGTGGGCTCATTATCAAGAACTTGAACTGAACCATGAACCCAAACCCAGAGTGAACTAAGCTAATTTACTCAACCTCTGAACTAAATCCAAATATTAATTTTCTGTGATCTGCAAATCCAACTGAAGGATTTTGTTTAATAACAAAATTATGTTGTAAACCTATGCTTTCTCAAAGTAACGAAATGGAACATCACAATATTATTTAAACCTACTTGTCATTCAATTCAGTTACCTCTATATATGAAGGTATATAGGTTGAGACTTGCTTAGGATTTCCACTAAAATTTTTACCTTTATTTAATTATTTCTTTGCATTTATATTTTTGCAAGCAGACTAAAGGGAGAGAAAAGTGAGATTGTTTTATGTAAGGAGGAAATTATTATTCTATAAAGGGGAGTAAACATAACTCAGATTTTTAAATGTTTCTATCTAAATATAATTTTAGAAGATACGGAAATTGAGTAAGTTTAGAGAGTTTTTTTCTGCTGGGTTCAATGTTTTATGTAACAGAGCTCTTTCCTAAATAATGGGCCACTGTAATAGTGCTTTATTGATCTGCTTATAACAAATTCTTCTCAGTTACACATCACAAGAAAAGCTTTCTCTTGTTCTTGACCTGGTAACATCTACCCTCCCTGACTAAGGAATTTGATTATTGCTTTTGCCAGTTAGGAAGGGAAGGTGAAAAACAAGTTCAGCTTTAGCTGTGGGTTTGCTGAATAGTTAGTCACTTTTGTGACTTTGCTTACATGAGTTCCCCGACGTAAACCTCCCACTAGTATCAGCGCCTTTTTATTTTCCTCTCCTTGCTTTCTTAGCCTTACATCTTCTGTGCAGATCTGTAACATGGATGATGTAATTCATAACACATGTATTGAAGACTGCACATTTATAGAGTGCCCAGTACTTGACCTGATCATCTCATTTAGTGTTTGTGATTAATACTTACTTAGCATGTGTGGAAGTTATATTTTTCATATTTAACACATTAAGTGTGATTAAATATTTTAATGGAGCTTATATACAAGAAAGTTAAGGCAGCAGAGTTGAGAGAGCCTAGCTCTGCTAAGGGAGACCAGATAAACATTCAGAGGGGGATACTAGTAGGAATCTGAACTGTATCTGGAAGAGTGAGTGGATGTTCCCTGAGAGGAAAAAGCATTCTAAGCAAGAATCAGCAGTTTGTATAAAAGCCTCTATCATGGCATGTGTTAGTACACAGAGTGATCCTGTACACCTGGAGCCTAAATGGGAGAGGAGTGGAGAAAGTGGAAATTAGATAGTAAATTTGCCTAGATGGTGAAAAGCCTGAAATGCCACACCTTATGGTGAAGTTTTGATGGAGACATTATTTCTATAAGGCAGTGATGTTATCAGTTATCTTATAGGAAAATAATTTTAATAGCCATATGAAAAAAGTACTGTCAGTGCAGTCACTGTTTGCCAAACATGTCTATTTAAATTTAAATTAAGCCTGGCTGGTGTGGCTCAGTTAAGTGTCTGGCCCTTAAACCAAGAGTTGCTAGTTCCATTCAGGTCAAGGCACATGCCTGAGTTGCCAGCTTGAACCTCAGTAGGAGGCAGCCACTCCATGCTTCTCTCATCAATGTTTCTATTTCTGTCCCCCTTTCCCTTCTCTCTCTAAAATCATTAAATTTAAATTAATTAAAATTCAAATAAAATTAAAAATTTTAGTCCTTGGTCACACTTGCCATGTTTCAAGTGAATCAGTATCCATACATGCTGGCAGTGAAAATACAGCACATTTCTACCATCGCTGAAAGTTCTACTGGACAGCACTGGTTAGAGCAGTGGTTCTCAACCTTCTGGCCCTTTAAATACAGTTCCTCATGTTGTGACCCAACCATAAAATTATTTTCGTTGCTACTTCATAATTGTAACGTTGCTACTGTTATGAATCGTAATGTAAATATCTGATATGCAGGATGGTCTTAGGTGACCCCTGTGAAAGGGTCGTTCAACCGCCAAGGGGGTCGCGACCCACAGGTTGAGAACCGCTGGGTTAGAGGGTGACTGGGAGAGACTAGGTCGTTGACAGCATGTGATCTAGGAGCATGTCAGAGAAAATGTAGCTGAGCAGATAGAGAGGCAGGGCATTGTGAGATGAAGGGAAAAAGGGGAGGGTCAAAGATACTCCAAAGATACTGATATGTTTAAAGTGATTGCTCAAAAAAGAATGAGGTTGCTTTTGGTGTTTCCTTCCCCTTGTTTACCTCAGTATCTTAAAGGGCATCTGATTGATGTGCCTTATTCAGTTATGTAGCAAATGTTTAGTGTCCAGTACATAATAGTCATTGTGCTTTGAGATGATGGTGGACCCAGCTAAAGTAGTAATAGAGAGTTTTTAGGTAGGATGGGGCAAAGGGTGGAGGGGGAGTGTACACATTTAAGGAACATCTAGGGAATTCTCAGGGAGTGGGGATTATGAATTTGGAGGCTAGAGGACAAAGAGGGAAGCTATACTGCCAGTTTCTGGGGAAGCAAAGGAAGAAAAAACAGGATGCAGATCAAGGTGGGGGAGAAGTTCACAACTACAGAGATTGTTTCATGGTGCTAAGTGCCTGTTGCTCTTCAGATTTTGCATCTCAAAACTATAGCCAACTCACAGAGTTGACCACATACCCTCCCTTCCTGCTTCCTCAAAAGACAGTTGTCCAGGAGAGCTTAGGTCTGATTAATGAGGTGGAATAGCCTAATACAGTGCTTGGTACATAGTAAATATTCAATAAATAGTGGTTGAATGAATGACACTACAGTAGACACAGTCTTGTGTCTTAGTTATTATGTAGTTGAAAATAGACATCTCATATTCAGATATAGTCATTGATGCCTAGTAATTTTAAAATCTTTTACAAATGCAATGCATGCTGTTACTATTTTACTACAGTCATTCTACAAACCAGCTAATCTGTCTCCAGATAATAGAGTTGACTGTATTTTTAGGCAGTGAGATTGGATATTTTAATCATCCCTCTTAGGAGACTTCTGTAGTGTAAGAAACAAAATAAATACTAGAACTTCATACTTTTTATTAGCCTACACATCAAATTGAAAGCATATATTGAACAAGATGATATCACATCATGTTGTGTGTGTGTGTTTTTTTATCAGAAGTAGCAGCTTGATCTTTGACAATTATTGAATTTTCACACTGACTATAAAGCATTTGGTTTGATCATAAGCCCCTGCGCAAGGAATTCCAAATTTACTTGACAGTTGAAAGACAGGATTATATTTTAATCTGTTAAAACATGCTGGGTGATCCTGTGACATATAATATTCTATATCCAAAATTTTTACTTATAAATGTCCTTTGTACATTTAGCTCACATCTGAAAAGTGCATGAAATTTTGTATTAAATTATTAAGTTTGCACAGGTTAGAATAATTACATGAATTTTGAAATCTATATGCATTGTATTTTATTTTGAGTGCTATATTATATCTTTGTATACACTTGTAATTGAGATGGCTAACTAAAATAACTCGAGTTCAGAGAGAGAAAAGGGTTTGTCTACTTCCACCCCAAAGATTAGATATGGCTATGATAAATAAATATAAAAGTGAAAAATTAGACATAAGGTAAACATAAACTAGAATCTGTTATTAAGATGTAAATGAAAATTAAGGTAGATGCATGGGTTTGAGGCTTTCTTTTGGTAAAAATGAAGTGCAAACATGGTGATGAAATGTTTCATGATCTAAAAATAGTAAATAGTGGTTTCTCTGATTAGCCAAAGCTGAACTTGATAGGAAATTTTGCATGTGTATTGTTTTAAAAGAAAAATATGGTGTGGAGCTATGTTCTTATAAATTATACGTGAAAAAAAATCCATTACAACTATCTCCCTACCTTCTCTCCCCCTTTCTAATCCTCTACAAATATGTATAAAGGGCCTGTTACGCTTGACACTCCAAGAGAACCCTCATAGTAAATGAGATACAAATGTGGTCTTTAATTGCAGTAATTCTACTTTTAGTTTAAGTAAAATGGAATGAGTACCTTGCTTTCTGATGGCACAGCTTTTCAAATAGATTAACCTTAGACTTGTATTTTAGGACAATGAATGGACTACTTCTCATTCATGAAAGTCCTTGAAAGCTACGACTAGACCTTAGAAAAAAACTGGATAATAGATAAAATGAGGTTATATAATTTTTTTAGGAGCTTTATTGATTAAAAGCAAATATATATTTTTAGAAATTTCATTAGCAAATGGTAGGTGCTTGGTAACCAAGGTGCCTACCTTGAAAAAAGTTATATGTGGTTTGTGTTGAAGTTTGTTCTCTAAAAAACCTGTTGGTAGGGCCAAGGTCTTTTTTCCCCCAAGTAGATCTAGCAAAAGAATAAGTTGACCCAACCATCAAAGTTGAACACCTTATTAAAATATACTGTATGAGATGATTTTAACTTGTAAATATAAAAACTAATGTTATTAACCCACATGCAGTAACTATAACATGTGTTTAGTAATGTTTACTAATGTCTAATGAGGGGTGTGATTTCTAAATAACAAATAATCTCAGAAAATACAGCTGAATTATCCTATATAATAAAGAGCTAATATGCAAATGGTCATCACACCCTCTCACTGGGGCCGGGGAACCTGAGGCTGCACCCCCTCCCCCTTTACGGGGCTTGACAGGGATAGGGCCAGCCAGGTCTGAGTCTCACGCGATTTTGAGGCCACGTGCGGGTGGGCGGGACTTGACTCGGTCCCGCGGCGCGCCCCAGACTCTGACAGGATGGTGATTTTCATATACATTTTACTAATTTTCTTTCATCTCTGACACTTCTATTATAGAGAAAGGGCAAATAGCAATATTAAAATATTTTCTCTAATTAAATTCCTTTACTGTGCACGAATTTTGTGCACCAGGCCACTAGTGTAGTTATATAAGGTAGCACTTTGTTCTAGGTAATTGTACTTACTTCCTACATTAGAATAATAGATATAAATTTTGGAAGAGTGTACCAACTGTAATAACTAATTTTTATCAGTATTTGTGCTGTTATTTACGGAGAAAATTGTAGAAACAAGTAACGATTGATTCTGCTATAAATTTATCCATAGTATCACTTAGAAGAGAATTCCTATCCTCTGTGGGAATAGAACATGTGGTAAGTTCATCTCAGAGAGAACTCATCAAAGGGTGCACAGTTTGGGCTGTAGAGTAGGAGTTAGGTGCTAAATGGGTATGTGTGTGTGGCTTGGAAGACTGATTTTTGTCTTTTGTTTAATTTTGTCTTTTGTTTAATTTTCTCTTTTCTAGATTTTATCTGATCTTCTATATATTCCTTTTACAAGTACAGGTCACAATTGAATAACTTCACCAAACTTCGGATGGGGAACTCTTTTTCCCCCTTTTTTTATTGTCTCCACCAACTCTGTTGATTTCTTGAAGTTGTGAACAGCTCCTCTTTTAGGACCCTGACTCTGAACCCAGAGTGCCCTTTAGAAATACTCATATATCAGACCCACATCAGATTAGCATGTATTGATGTGCATCTGGCACTTTTTAAAAAAAGGTCCCCAGGTGATTTTAATGCACAGACTGAACTGAGAATCACTTTATGTGTCTTCTGCCCTACTTACTTTTCCCAGCATACAAGACCCTTGATTGGTTATCTGGAACCAACCAACAAACATAAACCAGTAAAACCTAACCAACACAAAAACAAAACAAAAAGAAACAACTCTACTTCTTCACTTTAGGATGAGTGGTGAAAATATTTCCAAAAACTGCTGCTTCTCTTTATTGCCAAGCTGAGTACTATCATGAGGCCGGAGGAGTGAAAGTAATATGAATTTCAGGCACACAGTGGAACTGAAATAAGTTGATGGTCAGTGTCCTGAGTTACTTTGCAGGGTTCTGCCTTTTACAAGTGAAGTTTCATCAAAGGATGCACAGTCCTGGGGTTGTGGGACAAATACAGGAGACAAATACATTTAAGTGTTATAGGCAGTTTGTATTTTGCCTACCTGTACAGTCACACAGGTTAATATTGTGAATCATTTTTTGTGAAATTTTGATTCTTGTATGTCACCTTTTCCTTTACTCTATGAAATTAGTTTTAAGAAAGTTCTCTGCCAAACAAATCCATTGTTCCATCTGCAGTCAATGTTTTAGAGGAACTTGGGAAAATTTTTTATTCTTTATCAAATTGGCAAAATCACACTAGTAAATTTTGGCACCCTTTGAATGTAAAGCAGTTTTTGGCCAAAGACTTGCAGATAACAAATGCCATTCTTATTTTACATTCAGCCAATTAAATCACTGAAATACTGACTTCCAAAGCAATGTGAAACTATTTAGAATTCTTAAACCCTTTGACTCATTCATTAACACATGTAATGTATGGCATTTTCCAAGAAACATTTAATTGGCTTTAGTAACTAGTGTTTTTGTAAGTATATATATATATATATATTGATTTCAGAGAGGAAGGGAGAAAGAGATAGAAGTATCAATGATGAGAGAGAATAATTGGTTGGCTTCCTCCTACATGCCCCTCGCTGGGGATGGAGCCAGCAACCTGGGCATGTGTCTTGGCCTGAATCAAACCACGACCTCCTGGTTCGTAGGTTGATGCTTAACCACTTAACCACACCATCAGGCCTAACTAGTGTTTTTGATAAATTTTATTCACATTACCTCCGTTTGGTTTTCCAATTGTTATTAAACATTGTAAATTAGAATTATTCTTTTAATGGAATTACAAAAGACAGAGTGGCTTTGCTTACAGTCAGTGAAGCCACTTGTGTGCTATAGCTCGTGGCTCTTATTACAAGCATTGCTAATTTGTTACACTTCCTTTCTCCCAAACACACAGCCATAGAGCTCCCCTCAACACCTCACTTAATAACAGCTCTACAAATGAAAGGTAAGATATAAGTCTTACCTTTCACCCCTGATTTTTGTGTTTTACAAATGAAAAATCCAAAATTAAATGGCATGTTCTATTTTTTATACTCTAAGAAGCTTCATATCTAGTTCTCTTTATCAAGGATCTGAATTTTTTCTAGATTTTGTGCATCACAGGCAAAACATGTAACATGGTCTACACTTACCAATGGTATTTATAAATATTCTTAGATGGTGGGGAAGAACATGGTGATGAAATAGATGTATACCGAAACCAGACACAGGCATTACAATACGAGGCAACTTTAGCTTAATAGGATTCATAAACATAGGTGCAAAAATTATCAACATATTACAAAGCAAAACTAACTATATTTAAAAAGTATAGCCCATGACTAAATGGGAAGTATTTCGGGTATGAATGGCTAGTTCAACATTTGAAGATCAGTAATGCAATCCATCATCACATCAACAGGTTAAAAAGGAAAAATCATTTGAATATATCAAATATGAAGAAAAGTCATCTGATAAATTATATTATCTGTTCATATAAACTCTCAACAAACTGGAAATAGAGGGGAAGTTTCTCAGGTTGATGAAGAATACCTACAAAAACTACAGCTGGCATCATATTTAACAGTAAAGAACAATGTTTTCCCCCTAAGATAGGGAACAAGGGAAGGGTCTCTCCTCTCACCATTCCTGATCAACATTTTACTGGAAATACTAGCTAATGCAATAAGACTAGAAAATAAAAGATATATGGACTTCGAAGAAATAAATAAAACTATCTTTGTTTATAGGATAAATAATTGGTTATGTAACCCTCCCCCCCACCTCTGCCCACCCTCCCAACCTCCCCCCCCGCCCCCCTTCCGCACACACACACACACACACACCCACATACAACAAGAAAACTACTACTTTCTGGAACTAAAGGGATAGCAAAGTTTTAGGATTTGAAGTTGACATAAAAAGTTAGTTGTTTTCCTAATGCAGTGAACAGTTCGGATTTGAAATTAAATATCTTTATGTTAGCACAAGAAAATTAATACTTAGGTTTTAATATAACCAAGTATGGTACAAGATTCGTGTGACGAAAACTACAAAACTTTTATGAAAAAATTAAAGTAGATTTAGTAAAAATATATATGTATATATTTTAGGTTCATGGAAAGGACTATTCAATATTGTTAAGATACCAGGTTTTTACAACTTGATCAATAGGTTCAATGCAATCCCAGTCCAAATTATAGAAGGTTATTTTATGGATGTTGGCAAACTGATTATAAAGTTTATATGGTCAGCTAAAAGAGCCATAGTATGAGAAGACTGACATTATCCAATTTCAACACTTTCTATAAAGCTCCAATAATCAAAGCATTGTAGTAGTGCGGGGAAAAAGACAAATAGATTAATGGAGCAGATTAGAGAGCCCAGAAGTAGACCCACACAGATATAATGAACTAATCTTGACAAAGGGCCAAAGACAATTCAATTAAGAAAGACTTGTCTCTTAAACAAATGGTGCTGTTGAGTCTGGATACATACATACATGCTAAAAAATGTATCAGACCAGACCTCATACTATTCCAAAAATTAACTTAAAGTGGATCATAGACCTAAATGTAAAATGCAAAACTAAACAATTAATAGAAGATAACCTAAGAGAATATCTAGATGACCTCAGGTGTGGTGAGGACTTTTTAGGTTGCACATTAAAAGCATGATCCATGAAAGAAAAATTGGACTTCATGAATTAAAAACTGGTCTATGGAAGACACTGTTAAGAGGGTCAAAAGATAAACCACATACTTGCAAAAAAAAATCTGATAAAGGGCTATATATGAAAAGGGTATATGACAAACTCTTAAAACTGAACTGTAAGAAACCCAATTAAAAACAACCTAATTAAAAAATGGTCAAAATACCTTAGTGGATACCTCACCAAAAAGGATTTACAAGTGGCAAATAAATGTCTGAAAAGATACTCAACATCATACTGTCAGAGTAGGCAGTTGGTGGGTTATTAAGAAAAGATAAGGGAGCAAACTAAGCCTGATTAAATTGGGAAACAGCAGTCACAGTCAGCTGCGGGTAACTGGCATGTTCTGGACATCATGTGCTTAGTCCACGAAGCAGGAAAGACAGCCGTACAGTCATCCCACGTGGTGGGGGGTGGTAACCAACGTTGTTCCACTGGATTAATTGGGGAAGGGGAAAATGGCAAGGGAGAATTCCTATCCATGAATTTGCTTCCACTTAGAATATCTTCAGTTTCTTTCTTCAGTGTCTTATAATTTTTCAAACATAGGTCTTTTACATCGTGGTTAAATTTATTCCTAGGTTTTTGGTGTGCGTTTTTGAAGTAATTATGAATGGGATTGTTTTCCTAGTTTCCCTTTCTAGGAGTTCATTTTTGGTATATGAAAATGCAACTGTTTTCTGTATATTTATTTTGTATCCTGACACTTTAATGAATTCATTTATGAGTTATTCATTTATAGTAGGTTTTTGATGAAATCTTCAGAGTTTCTCTATATACAGAACATGTCATATGCAAATAATGACAGTTCTACTTCTTCCTTTCCAATTTGTATGCCTTTTATTTCTTCTTCTTGCATGAACGCTCCACCCAGGAAAGATGGTTTCTGACGTGTAGGAGAATGACTCAGCACAGGGATCCTGGGGGATGTCCCTTCAGCTCTCTACCCAGAGCCACAAACTCCAGACTCTCCTCATGAGACTGTAATTTGCTTCACCTCTCTCCCATGTAGCCCAGGATGAGTGGCTGCAAAGGAAATTTTGTCTGTTGGCCCTTTAAGAGGACAACTGTATCTCTAACAAACTAATGTCTCCCTGGCAGACAGAATCCCTGCTAATTTTCACATGCAGATGTTATGTGGCACCTCTTCCTGGCTCTCCAGCTCTGGGTTGGAGAGCCTGACTTTGGGTTGAGACCTCACACTTCTCAGGGGGAGTTCCCCCACAGCCAAGGTATCCCTCTGGAACAGTGGTTCTCAACCTTCCTAATGCCGCTACCCTTTAATACAGTTCCTCATGTTGTGGTGACCCCCAACCATAAAATTATTTTCGTTGCTACTTCATAACTGTAATTTTGCTACTGTTATGAATCGTAATGTAAATACCTGATATGCAGGATGTATTTTCATTGTTACAAATTGAACATAATTAAAGCATACTGATTAATCACAAAAACAATATGTAATTATATATGTGTTTTCCGATGGTCTTCCAGTGGTTCTCAACCTTCCTAATGCCGCGACCCTTTAATACAGTTCCTCATGTTGTGGTGACCCCCAATTTCATTGTTACAAATTGAACATAATTAAAGCATAGTGATTAATCACAAAAACAATATGTAATTATATATGTGTTTTCCAATGGTCTTAGGCGACCCCTGTGAAAGGGTCATTCGACCCCCAAAGGGGTCGCAAACCACAGGTTGGCGACCCACAGGTTGAGAACCGCTGCTCTGGAACCTCAGCCAGTACCCAAGGAGCGGGGCCAGCCCTTTTGGCATCTCTGCTCTTCCTACCAATCTTAATGTGGCTTCTGTAAATCCTTGGTTATAAGACTTCCCTTCAGCTAGTCTTCATTTGGTTATTCAGGTTCTTGCTTTATACTTCAATTGTAATTCCAATTGGTCCTGGGAGGAGATGAGTGTAGCTTTCACCTACTCTGCCACCATCTTGGATCCCAATATCAGTCTTAATTAAAACAATTAGAAGTTAAAAAAAAAGCACACAACTTCTACATTTCACCCATTTATATTAACTAATTGATATTGAGCTATTTTAAATCTCTTTTTGAATAAGGGAATAGAGTAAATAAACAGAACATTGAACAGTACAGCTAAAATTTTAGTAAAACACAAAAGTGCTTTTTATATTATAGTTTCTGTGCTGACTAAAAGCCAAAAGAAATATGTTAAAAATATAATTTAGAGAAAGCATATCTGGTAGGATATGGTATGAACCAGTTTACTTTTATTATACGGGTCTATATTATTTATATAATTTTCTTGCTTATTTAATGTTTCTACCCTCCTCATTTTAATGTGAAAATTAAGTAAAAATGTAAATTTTTTTATATATGAATGCTATAAATTTATCTAATTATCTATTTTACCTAGTATTAATTGACTTCTATCCATCTTTGAAATCATTATTAAAGTTGCATTAATATATTAAAATTGTTGTGGCAGTACCAGCATAGCATCTTTTGTTAATATTAACATTTTTAATTCCATTCTTTTTGGAGGGATACATTCTCTTTTTGAAAAAATTAGTGTTTATTTTTAGTATATTTATATATAAGAAAATATTATTTATTCTATAATTGTGGCTTGGTTTCTTTAGTGAAATTGACTTTTTGAACTGAGAAAATAGCCTTTTTAAAAATATATATATATATATTTGTATTGATTTCAGAGAGGAAGGGAGAGGGAGAGAGATAGAAACATCAATGATAAGAGAATCATTAATTGGCTGCTTCCTGCACGCCCCCTACTGGGGATAAGACCCCCTACTGGGCATGTGACCTTCGCTGGAATTGAACACAGGACCCTGTAGTCCGCACGCTGATGCTCTATCCACTGAGCCAAACTTGCTAGGTCTGAGCAAATAGTCTTTGTAAGTTTGCATTTACACATCCATTTTTGTGGGGATACCTTTAACTTATATTTAAAGATGTTATTTCATATATTTACAAATCACTTTATTCTACAAGGGATTTAAGATGAAATATAATGTTATTCTGTATACTTGTTTAAGCCTGTTGAAGGTCATACTTTACTGGTGTGTTTTCATCCAACCATATTCATATATTTTGCCGGGACTAATTCATTAGCAATATGGAAAGACTTGCTGTTTGAACTATAGGATTCAGGTGGTGTTTTATGAATTTAATAGATAAAAGAATAGAAAAAAGCATGCTCTCAGAATTAGAAATGACCTGAGGGTAGAGGGTGTTCATTGTCAGAGGCTTCACGGCTAGACTTACAGGTTATAGAGCTTCAGTATTTTAAATTCCAATAATGCTCTTTTGTCTTATTACCATTTGTGTCCACTGTGTTTTTGAGAATTTTATTTCTTTGGATGCCTAATAATAAGACCCATTAGAAAAAGACTTTTTTAGAGGAACTATATTTATAGTGGTTTAGAACTTTGAATTCATACAAACATGGGTGCAAATCTTGGCTCTACCAGCTATCTAATGCGGTTCACTACATGATCTTACAAATAAATATCTTTTGTTCCTACCTTAATAATGGGTATAATGATAGTTCTTTTTTTCACAGGGATGTTGTGTGTTTTAAGCAGAATACTTTTATACTGTCTCATAGTAAGTGCCACCTAAAATACCTGCTGCTGTCATCCTCAGCATTAATACTATTCACAAGCTAGGGATTTGTAGGAAGTACATGGGGCCATCACAGATGCTCATAATTTTGTCATCTTTTCTAGTGGTTGGTCAGCAATGTCTACAACATCTAAAATAGTGCTGTTTGTATACATATTTAGATTAAAGGAACATAATGGGAAGAGAATTACTAATTTAACAATATTCTTAAGATATGTTTAATTATAGAGAGAAAAGGGTTACAGTCTTTGGATTACAAAAATCAGCAAGAATATTCTAAGGTTTATTTTAAGAATGTTTTTTTATTGTGACTACACAATAGAATATTCTTTAAATGTCATCCAAATTTGTGCTGAATACCTTAGAAATATTCCCAAACCTTGCATTGTAGCAACAAAGAACTTGTACTCCAGACTGACAACTAGGCCATGATTTATTACAGGATCTGCTTTTAACATTATTTTGTCTGGAATGAACAGAGCAGTTGAAGAAAGTCCATCCATCTCTTTGTTTATTTGACATCTGCGCCACATTAAATGTACCTTAAAGAAACAATATATAAATAAGAAATTCTACTTAACAGTGATGATTACTCATCAGGAAGATAAATCTCTTGACAATAATACACAAGGAATCCTGTCAAGCAATGTCTGTTAAATTTAAATGAAGCATATTTTAAAACCGGAATGAATTTTCAAAGCAAATATTGTAGTCTCAGTTTCTTTCCAAAGTTAGCTTTACAGAATGTGTTCATGTTGTTATTTCTCTTCAGCAAAATTGTCACTATCTCCCAAGCTTTCCCCTTCTAGCTCAATCACTGATTATGTTTGATATGAGAAATTAGTAGAAATAGAATGTGCCCTCTGTACTGTTAATGTTTATCAAGAAGGTTAAAAAAATTGAGCAGCAAGTAGATAAAGATTTTGACAAATACATTTTGTTGTGTTTTCATGCTGTTAGAAGGAGTCTGTTATTTTTTTATTTTAATTATTTGGGGAAGGAGGGAGGGAATAGAGTATTTGAGGCAAGAAGAATGCCTTGGCAATATTGCGCAATTTTTTTTCTGAAAATGTTAGGACCTGAATAAAAAATGTCTGGCCTACAATTTAGAGCCACATAGTTTTTAAATGAGACACCAGGCATTATCAACAAATGGTCTCTATTGATGTTTCTTATCTGAACTTTTTACTAAATTAGGTTTAATTTCAGATTTATTCATTAGAAATTTGCAGGATTTGTGTGTGTGTGTGTGTGTGTGTGTGTGTGTGTGTGTGTGTGTCACAATTGTTAAATATAGATTTTGGAAGGATAGGAGAATACTTCCTTTTACTAGTCAGAGTATACTTTTTAATATTAAGATGTTACCAATTGCAACTTGCTAGTCAATTGATGTTTTCAATAATACAACCAAGATAACCACCCTCCTCCATAAATTAGTGTTTAGCTTTATGGTTGTCTCTAAGTTCTTGAATGTATTTGACCTATGCACTTAATTTTTATTAAACTTGTAGATGCTACAAAAACTATAGTATTTCCAGAATTCTAAATTCTGAATTCTTATTGCTCATAAATAAAGATTAAGGTTGATCCACTTGGTCGTTGTTGGATCCCAGAGATTTCTTGACATATTAATCCTAGTAGTTGCTGGCTGATTAGCTACATTAAAAATAGTACTGGAATACTCTTTCCACACTTTACAAAGTACAGAAGTAGATGGTGCTTGTCTTAGCATTCCACACAGGCTGTGTCGAGTTTCACATGAAAGGAGCATGATAAGGAAGGGTGTAAACTGAGGACAGTCAGCAGCTGTGTGACCACAGAAGGGACAGGATCCCCCAGCTAGTCACTGCTGTAAAGGGGATGGGTGGGTGGGGGCAGGGAATAACGAGCTTTGCTGCTAGGATGTTTAAAAAGAAAAAAAAAAGAAAAGAGAAGCAGCTTTTATGCTAACTATTGTACAAGAGAAAACTATTATATTTTGCTATAATAGTTTCCTATTTGTAATCTGGCCTTATCCATTTAAAATGATAGCATGAATGCAATTATATGGTGAAAGGTAACTTTTAGAAATTGGATTAACATTCTCAGCATATGTACAAACTGAACCTCATAAAATATTCTAACTGGCCCAAGCATGCAAAAATAATTTCTGAACTGAGATTATAATTAGGCTTCTTCATTTTTATCCAAAATATTGTTTTAAATTAGACTTTGATATGCCTACTGACATCAAGTTTACTAGAATGTATACTTAATTATTTTGGAGTAGAAAAAAGAGTTCTCTTTCTCTGTCTAGTTCATATTTTTATTCCACTTATGTAAAAATCTAAGGTCCAGTAACTTGCCCAAGGCTAAGTAACTAGTTAAGAGTGTGTTTTAACATTATCAGGTCAACCCATGCATGTTATTGACCATTAATCTAGCTAGTATTTGGGTCACTTTTGGAGTATACTCCTTCAAAACACTCAGGTGGGTGTTGGGATCTCTGTTCCTTTTAAAAGGCATTAAATAGCAGATTAATGTTTATATCAGTTTTTAAAGTGCCAGGAACCATTCTTTATTTTCTTTTTATGTAAGTGTTGTTGGCATACAATATTATATTACTTTCAGGTGTACAATATAGTGAATCAACATTGGTTGGTGTGTTGTACAGGTCAGTGTAGCATTTGTACCTATTACATCGGTAATGTGAAAGTCAGACTGTCTAGAAGGGTAGCTGTATGTACCCAAGAGTCTGCTAGTTTTTGCATTAATAAGTTGTGGTGTGTGTTAATATTTATGGTTGTACAGTATCGCTCTCATTCTTCTATTGTGTAGTAACTTATACAATAGGCTTATTATCTTCTTCTGATAGTAATATTTAGTGATGGTGGAATTTGTAAAAATATCACATATGGAGATATATTTATATATTTATATATATACTCACACATGCATATTTTAAAGTGGGAAATTGTCAGAAAAGAGCAAGTAAATAGGGCTGTTCCCAGTTAGGTAGGCCAAGAGTTTCCAGCTCTAAATTAAATCCTGGTATGCAAAGAGGGATGTTTTTCCACTCTCATATGTGTATCTGCTCTAAAGGATTACTCAGTTGTAAGGCACACCACCAGATTACTTGTTTGTCTTGTCTTCACACCCAGTGACTACACAAAACCCAAGCTAACTCCCTATTTATTGTTTAGATTTTAGCTTAACCTCATCTCCTTTCTGATTGCATTCCTTGCCCATTTCCGGTTAGGATGGGTCCATCCTGGTCTTCAAGCCACTGTTCTTCCTTCCCATTCTGTATACCTCTTTGAGTTTATTTGATCAAATTTTTAGCTTTAGGGGCTACCAGCTCACAAACTGGTGCTTAGACCAATTCACTCCCCTTAAGTTCCAACCCCCTGAAGGATTCCTAACAGTTTGTCACCTTCGAGGGGATAAAAATGTTTTCTTAGTGAGAAAAATGTCTTACTGTTGTTATATGTAAAGCACAGATATACATACAGTGCATAAACAGATGTACAATGTACCTATGGTTTTTAAATTTCGTAACAATTAGGGGAAAAAATGCTGTAAAAGCACCTTTGCTGGTAGTAATGAAAAAAGGTTGAGGACCACTGTTCTACACCTATCCTTTTTGGACATTTCCAGTTTGATATTATTTAAAACCTTCAAACTCAACTTGTTCATAACTGAAATTATTTTTTTTTCATTGCCCAGCCCACCCAAATCAGTTGTTATTTTTTTCGTCTTGTCTCAATTAATGGCATTGCTTGAATTTCCATGTCCACTCTGTCTCATTACTCTATTCCCAAAGCATCCCCTCAGCTCAGGCTGTCTGTCGTCTTTCCCTGTCTGCATTATTGCTACAGCTCTTTAAATTACTCTTCCTGCTTCTGTTATCACCCTTGCTCTAATCTTTTATCCACGCTGCCCTACAGGGAGCTTTCTAAAATGTACATCTGGTCATCTCTCATCTGTTTAAAAACTCCAAATTCTCAGGGATCAAAATCCTATTTCCATTGCATGACCTACCTTTCCTTTTATTTTCCTATCTTTTCAGATTCATAGTTTTTACTCTACACTCTTGCCCTCCCCAACACACACTTGTATTTTGGAGACATTCACGTTCCTCACATGTGCCATTTCCTTCCTCGTCTATGGCCTTTAGCAAAAGCTGCTCCTTCTGCAATGGTACTGAGCTTTGGATTTCTTCTTCTCTTCCCTACCCCATACAACTTCCTCTCTACCAATGCTCAATTTAGATGTCTTGTCCTCCTAAATGTACTTTGTGATCAGTTTTACTGTACTATTTGTCACACCAGGGTAAATACGTATTTTCTGTTTCTTTGTTTTCACTCAACAGCCTGTTGAGGAATTACTGTCCTCTGTGTATTTCTGACTCCTGCATTATCCAGCAGGCATTCTATCAGCATGCGCCAAATGAGAACATGCTCAAATGTGGGGGTAGTTTTAGGTACCACTATTGTATTGACTTTCCTAGGAATTTACCATATATTTTCCCCTATAAAATGTCACATACTAGATTGGATTGTACTTATTCCTTCTTTTCAATTAATGTTATTGACTTTAATCAAACAAAATGTTAAGAGTAGCTTTTCAAGTATTTAAATATTTGCTTTTCAAAAATAGAATTAACTAATTTTACAAGTCATTCATTCTTATCTCCAGAATACTATATTACCATTTTAATAGACAGATTTTCAAAATATGTTTGACCCCGTTTTTCTCTCTCTCGTCCTATTTAGCTAAAGGACACGAAATCAGCAGATCAGAAAACAACACTACTTCATTTTCTAGTGGAAATATGTGAAGAAAAGTACCCTGATATCCTAAGTTTTGTGGAGGATTTGCAACATTTGGACAAAGCTAGTAAAGGTTTGTGCTTTTATAGAAAACATTTCATTGCTCTGAGTCTTCAGTTTTTAAAGACAGAAAGTAATGCCTTTTATTTAAGCATGCTTGCTACTTTGTCACAGTGTTTTCATGCTGAATACGTCACTTTAAAAATTGAAGTTATAGAACATTTGTTTTCTGATTGATCATTACTGCTGTTATGATTTAATTTGATTAGATAATGAGCCCTATATTAAAAAATGCCTGGCAGCCGCACCTCTGCTGCTGTGCCTGCTCCACTGGTGTCCGCTGTCACACTCCATGACTCAATATCATTCACAAGCACTTGGTACTGTTATGTGTCTAGTAATCAGTGTCCCCTGTTTTTCTGAGTCCTAAGTCTATCTCCACCCACCTTGCAGGTGGAGCCTGCTTTCTCTGTCCTGGTAGACACTGAATTTCCAGAGATTCGGTTTGCTCCTTCCTAATGCTAACCTTTGTAACCTGCTTCTGGCCCCTGCTCTGGTTAGATCAGGTTATAAGGGTCATAGAAAGGATAAGGCCATTATTAATACTTGGATATAAAATGATCAAATGCAATTTTTTGACCACCTGAAGAATCCAGTTTTTATTTATATATCACATTGATCCTATGCGGGGGAAAAAGAACAACAAAGCATTAATTGGCTTCCAATAGCTAATTTATGAATACTCATTTTTATGAATATATACGAATGTATTGCTATATAGTTTGGAAGCAACTCACATGAAATGGTGGACTATATGTACTATTTGTGTTGAACACTGGCCATTAGTAATGTCAAAGTATTTTGTAATCTGTTTATTTCCTTCTTAAAATTCAAGTTTGTCAACTTGAGAATACTTAATTTTTTCCATATTATTGTGAATACTCCTTCTTAAAGAAAAAAAACATCACTTTTATCATTCCCTGCCTTCTTTAAATGTTTTTCCTTCTATAAAATAGGGATTGTAGCTAAAAGGCATGTGATTAGATGAGATGTTCTTTGACACTCATTCCTGAGATGTATGTTTCTTTGAAGTGTACACCTCATACAACCTGGGGGCAAGGGAGTGTCATGGTGCTGGAAATATTGGTCTGGATTTTTAAGATTAAAACTAAACTTTTAACTTTATTTTTCACTCCTGCCTCCCAGTGCTCTAATGATGTTGAATTACTTACTTTGCCCTTACTTTACCTTAAAATGTCCTTGGTAAAGAGAGAGAGAGAGAGAGAGAGAGGGAGAGAGAGAGAGAGAGAGAGAGAGAGAGAGAGAGAGAGAGAGAATATGAATGTGTGTGAAATGAAAATAATTCAAACTATTTCCTTATATGAAATAATGTGAGATAGGGCCAACAAGCATAGAGAAGAAAACATTAAAAATAGCTCAGTGATACTTAAAATAGTTTTTAAATGACTGGCTTTTTAACTTAGGGAAGGCGACATTTCTGAAATGAGATTTCTGATATTTTGGAATACAATTTGAATTAATGGCTTGAAAAAGAATTGAAAATGGGTGTTTTTGATGAACATTAAACTTGGTAAGTAACAGAGTGGTAGAGGAAAAAGTGGTCCAAAATGCCTTGAAATATAGAGGAAATTTTGTGGGGTTTTCTAGTGAAAAAGTAGTTTAGTAGTTAACAGTTTATGTAAACATTAGGTTATTTAGCAAGAATTAAAGCAGTGCAAACATTTTCTGCCTGATAGCAGTTTCTATTTCCAGTCAGTTCACCATCTTTCCTACTAGTTCTGAAGCTGAGCAGTAAGCCTGAACATACTTCTGTTTCAGATGCATTTCTCATCCGGGAATTTACTTTCTAGCAGTTTTGCTTGTAAATTAAGGTTTTGAAATATCATTTATCTATCATGACTCATTTGATTGTACTTAAAATTCTGTATGAATATTACTATGTTTTGCTTTTAAAAAATATTTAACTTTCATAAGGGCTTGCAGAGTTGTAACTTTGTAATTAGATTTTTCTGTTTGTTTTCTTTCCTGATGTTTCTATGGGGCAGTGGGGGCCTGAAGGGGTTTAGTTTCCATCTGGTTAGCAAAGGAACACATATATGGATGGGTCAGCAGATACCGTTAATGTGTTTCACAGGGAGCAGCCAACTTCATATTTGAAATGAAATAGCCATTACTAAGATAATTTATACTGTAGGTGATTGTTGACCTAAGTTCTTTGTATGCTTCTATTACCCTATTAATGAAGGAGATTTTAGAGGAATGATTGTGATGTTTTGGATGAAATAAGTCGGTTTGCTATGGAGAATTTCAGTGCTCTCATATATCATTATTTAAAAGTTTTCAGATTTGAAATCTCCTCAGTGAGCTATCACATGAATTAAATAGTACCTTTGTTTTTGAGATAAAACAAATCTTGGCCATTAGGTACTCCTGGATCAGCAGGGGGAACTTGCATTGCAACTAATGAGCTTACCCGTATGACAATTTTCGAAAATCTACTTCATTAGGGCGGCTTCTTTTCTAAGAGATAATAGCTTACGGCTTATCTGTTGTATTTCAGTGAAAGTATTTTGGCTCATTATTGTATTTCTCTACACCATTGTGATAGTTCTTTCCTTTTCCGACTTCTCGGGGTTGAATGCATTTTCCTGTGTCTAAACAAGTGGAATTAATAAACTCTGAAATACGAAGGTTTTATAGATTATTTCACATAACCTCTTTCATTATTAAATTGGAATGATATTTTATTAATGAGTAGGAAATAAGACAAAACTGTGGGATTTCTTGGGATGTATTAAAATAAAACAAAGGTAAGTTTACAGTGTCACCTTGTTCAGCTCTGTCTTTTTCAGGGTTATCAAAGCTCTGGCATATATTTCCATTATCCTAGATAGTGAACTCTGAATTCCAGAAAGACTGTGCTACTTCACTCTGTAACTATTCACTCATTCATACAACAAACATAGTTGTGTGATTAGTCTGTGCTAGAAACTGTTCTTGTCTTGCTGCTGATCCATGGCATAGTTTCTGTGTCTTGGTGCAATGCAGGCTCCCTCACTCGTATCTGGTTTCTTCCCAACTGGTTCTGCCCTCTTATTCTCAGTATCCTTTACCTCCCCTTCTTCTTCTATGCAGCCTCTAAGTATTGCTGTTATTAGCCTAATAGTGAATTCTTCTCTTCTTCCCTCCTCCCTACCCCCTGCACCCCCTCCCCCACCCATGGCTTCTCCTCAGTTGATCTCTCTAGTTCCCAAGGGCTTAAATACCATCAAAACATTAATGACACAAATTTATATCTGACACTTCCCTTCTGAGCTCCACACTTGTATATCTACAAGTTTACTTGCCTTCTCCAGCCACATCTCAATGTGTAAATCACAATGTGCAATAAAATGTGGCTCTTGATTCCTGTACCCTTAACCTCTCCTCCCCATTTAAGTACGTGAAACCTTAGTCCCTTTCCTTCTATTCCCTTTTCTTATTTGCCATGTCATTTTATAGCCTTTCAGTATCTCAACTGAGAGCTGTGTGGTAGATTTTAAGGTAAATCTGTAGCAAGTGGCAGCTGTGACCAAAATGCTGTCTCCTTCATCAAGTAACAAAGTCAATATCACCTTCTCTTTTGTGCTTTTTCGTTATTGGAGACCTCACCTAGCTTTTTATGTATTCTACTTTGTCCTTAAAAAAATAAATTTATAGTTTTTTAGAAAATCTTAGACCACTATTTAAGAACTTCCAGTATATACTAGAGACCATTCCTGGAGCTGCTGGGAATGTAGTTAGCTTCTAGAGAAAAGACAATATTCAGTGTACTATCAGAGTGGATTTAATGATCATCCATTTTTATTGTTACTTTTTTCTGTTTCCACATTTTTACCTTTCAGGAGTATTCTTTGATATATATATTCTTCTATTTTATAGACTCTTTGCTTTTAAGGCTTTATTTGTTTGCTTTTAGCTAGTAATTTCTTAGTTTTACCCAAATAGTTGTCTACTCAAATACATCTCTTGGTTTTTCAATTCCTTGTGACTTTCCAACATTTTATGATAAATGCCTTACTAAATACCAAATGTTTATCTTTTATGCACCTACTGTGAACACTTAGAACACTTAATTTCCAGGTGGCTGCCACCTGGAAACTGCATAGTGTTTGAAAATTTCAAATTCATCTGCTATAACAAATAGAAGGCATTTCAAAGCCTTTCATTAACCTCCTATGCTATTGACTTCCAAAAAGCCAATTAAAATTTGTTAGTGAATTTGATATAATTATTTTGAATATTCAGTATTATTAATTCAATTGCATTTTATATTTTAAATATATATTGTCAGTGCATTAAAATATTTATTGTGCAACAAATTTACAACATAAATAGCATTGTGTTAGAACCATTATGTCATGAAGGTTATTGCCTCATAATTTTGTGAGACAAATAATTCATGTTTCATATCAATTGTAGGATATAGAAGTTTTTGAAAATATACATTAGGATACATTTCTCCCAATATAGTGAAGTAGTTTGATAGATACATATTACTGGTGGAGGACATTTATATTAAAATAATTTTGTTAGAGGAGACAATCATATAGGATATTGCTTTAATTGAATACATACACACACACACACACACACACACACACACACACACACACACACATATATATACTGTTTTGGGCTGAATTCTATCCAAATATATTGAAGCCCCAAGCTTCATAACGTGACTATATAGTTGGAGAAAGGGCTTATAGGGGTGATTAAGTTAAAGGAGGCCTTTAGGGTGGGCCCTAATTCAACCTGTCTAGTCACCTTATAAGAAGAGGAAATCTCGACTTACAGAGGGACCCCCAAGATGTGTATGCACAGAAGACAGATTGTGTGAGGACAGCAAGAAGGTGGCCATTTGCAAACCAAGGACAGAGGCCTCAGAACAAACCAAACCTACTGACACCTTATATTGGACTCTAGAACTTTGAGAAAATAGATTTTTGTTGTTTAACCCACCCAGTCTGTGGTATTATGTGATGGTAGTCCTAGCAAACTAATACACTAACTTCCCTTGCTTGTTTTTTTGGCTATAGAATAGAGTAGTCATTACTGAATGATTATTTTACTTTATCAGATCAGTTGAAGACACAGTCATAGACCTGCTGTGCTGAATGTTCATTCACTAGTAATCAATAAAGTAATATCAAAGGTTCTTGTACAAACCACAAATTATCACATGCTTTTAAATAGTTACAGGTGTACCTCAATTCCTTTTTTGAATAGACCTAACACATACGTATATTAGGACATGTATAAGGAAACACTGAGGTATTCTAACCCTGAAATTAAAAGTAAATAATTCATGAATATATTTTATTTTATTTTTTTAAATATATATTTTATTGATTTTTTACAGAGAGGAAGGGAGAGAGATAGAGAGTTAGAAACATCGATGAGAGAGAAACATCGATCAGCTGCCTCCTGCACATCTCCCACTGGGGATGTGCCCGCAACCCAGGTACATGCCCTTGACCGGAATCGAACCTGGGACCCTTCAGTCCGCAGGCCGACGCTCTATCCACTGAGCCAAACTGGCCAGGGCTATATTTTATTTTAGAATGCATTCATTTTTAATGGGATACACTAAGTTTTCCCTTTTCTTTTACTTATTATATCCCAATGTTTAATTTATTTGCCACTTACTCTTGTTTGGCTAATATAAAGTTCTTATTTTATTATAAGCAAGTAGTTGATAAAGACTAGTTACACTGAATCATCTTTTGACACTTCTCTAAAAGAGTAGAAATGGAAAAATGGTTTAGCCTATTTTTTTTTCATTACCCTATGGAAATAGTGTAAACATTTGGTGTCCACTAATGGTGTAGCACTGGTTTCACAGGTAGAAGGTAGAGTAACAAGCCATGTCTGTAAAGCTAGTCTATGACTTCTGTGTAGTCAGGCCTCCGTGATCTAACCTGATTATCTGTAATCACCTAATAACTAGACCTAGGAATCATAAAATAATTTTAATGTTATTACAAGCCAAATATTAAAAAGGTAAACTTATTATAAAAATGTGATCCACATAGTTTTGCATTCATTTACTAAAAGGGTGGTATTTGTAAATTAGCACTTTAACATAAAATGTTATTATGAAATATAACCAGGCCATTCACAAGGAAATTACAGGATATATGGAAAATACTTACAGCGCCCCTTGAGCACTAAGAAGCCACAAGGTCCAGGTTGTCTTCTGAGCAGCATTTTGTTTTAAAATCCTTCCAGTGTATTTTCAGGGGATATCTATGTAGGGTTGGCATCAGAAGTTTAAATTGGAGACTTTCATGAGATAATTTTATAGTGCAAATATAAACTGTTTTGGAAAGCAGCAGAATAGAATATAGAAAGAACATGACCAAAATCCCTGGAAGGATTCGTGATTCTATGGCCTGACATTGAAGAACACTGAGCAGGGAGGAACTACTTCACCTAAAGTTGTTTTTTTTTGTAATACTGAGCCAGGAACGTTTCCTGAGTCGGCTACTGCTTGGGTTGATGGATGATGATGAAGAAGGAAACCACATCAGGAAGACCTCTATATCTTTTTGGAGGTTAGCAGATGGAAAGTGGCATCAATATAGCATTAATCTTTTCGAGAAACTAACAGTTTACAGTGTTTGCAGATTTTGGCCAGCTACAGATTTGAAATAGCTACTCACACAGTTCTATCAGTGTCACTCACGAGCCATAGCGAACATCAGGTAGCAGGGCAGGATCGACAGTGACGGCCAAGGTCTTGGAGCTCTTAGACTGCTGCCATAAAGCAGTATTTACTGCACCTCCATCTTGCAACATGAAGTGGAAGATTACAAACAAGGTAGATGAAAGAAAATTTCAGAATGAGAGCATTCTGAAGGATAGCTTAACATAGCAAATCCATATACCACAGAGAAATCTAACAGTGGGCGGAACAAACACATTTATGGCAGTCTGTAGCATCTTGTTGCTCACCAGGTTGACATGGGACTGAAGGGTTGAAGAGGCGTTGACCAGATGCAGCAGGTACTGTGTTTATGCAGCATACAAAATGTTGAATTAGTAGTTATATTAACTTTGTAGGGCTACCATAACTAATTACCACACACTTCGTTGCTTTAACCAACAAACATATTCTCTAACTGCTGAGGAATACAGAAGTCTGAGATCAAGGTGTGGGTAGAAGTGGTTCCCTCTGGAGGCTCTCAGGGAGGAACCACCCAATACCTTTTTTTTTAGCTTCGAGTGGCTGCCAGCACTCCTGAGTGTTTTTCTGCCTCCATTTCATATTGCCTTCTTTGTGTCTCTGTGTCCTCACCTCTCCTCATAAGGACACTGGTCATTTGATTTAGGGGCCACCCTAAGTCCAGGATGACATCTCGAGATCCTTAACAGATTCCCTCTGCACAGATCTTATTTCCAAACAAGTCATGTTCTGAGCTGCTGGTAGCCATGGATTTTGGGACAATCTTCAACCCAGTATCGCCATCCTTGTCATCGGTCCCATAACTGAAGGTAGATTATAGACTTTGAGTATTAAGAAACAGCCAAGGGAAATGACACTAATAAGTATGTATATATGGGAATCATCTATCATTATGTTGTGAAACATTGTGTGTTTAATGGTTGTTGGTGAGTTTATGGAACACCCTTTTCTTATATGCAAATACCAAAGCAGTTAAAACCAAAATTTATAGTATGCCTCCGAATTTAAGGAGTTTTCATTTATAGACAATGACAATTACAGTAATTCCAGTAAATGACATTAGTGGGCAAAATAAAACGTGGCTCCAGTTAGATTGCAGAGGCAATGTATTATTATTTTGAAGCTAGACAATTGAGAATCAAACCCCACATCTACCTGTTGATAGAGGTGTAACCTTAGGTGACTGGGTTACAGATTTGAAATAGCTACTCAAACAAACTAAGTCCCAGAGAATAAGGAAAATTCTCTGGGACTTTGTTTTTTGGTTTGTTTGTTTTAACCTATATAATGGGGATTAATAATTGTGCTTAAGTCAGAGATTTGTAGTAAGGATTAAATAAGTTAATATGTAAATACTAGAAGCCCATTACACGAAGATTCGTGTAATAGGCCTTTCTTCCATCTGGCTGCTGGCACCAGTTTTCCTCCAGCACCCGGGACCCAGGCCTTTGGTCCGGCCGCAGCGAGACTTGGCTTTTCCCCTCCAGCCGTAACGAGGCCTCTTCAGTCTTCAGTCTTCAGTCTCATATGCAAATTAACCGCCATCTTTGTTGGGTTAATTTGCATAGTCACTCTGATTGGCTGGTGGGCGTAGTGGAGTGACACCAATTTGCATGTTTTCCTTTTATTAGTGTAGATTCTTAAAGCTTGAATAGCACCTAGTAAGCACTATATACATATTCCTACATTTGTTGTTGTTGTTGCTGTTATTTTTCAGTAATTATTTCCTGTTATCATAGATCTGCATATGTTGTCAATAAATGTGCAAGTAATCATGAGTCTCTGTGAATAATATAGAATTTTAATATATATTCTCAGAAGTTATTGCAGCACATTACAACTGTGTCTTACCTGAGACTTATGCAAGCTTTAGAATATAAGGCCAAAAACTTTATAGATTTATGTTACTGGAAAATTTTGACACTTTTCTAAAAATTAGAGAAAAATATCCATGTTGGAAATTGCACAAATCATAAGTTCAATGAATTTTCACCAATTGCACATTCTAGATTAGGGAATGGAATTTGGAAAATGAGTTCTCTTTGCCCACTTGTGCTCCAGCCTGTCACTTTATTTTTATTTCATAGTTTGAGCTTTGATACAAGATTTCTTTTAAAAAAGGGTTCTACTACTACATAACCTTTAAAAGCAATTAGTCTTCCAACAACTCTTCAGCAACTTTGAGGTTATTTTTTTTTTTATGGAAGTGTTTGAATTTTACTTAAAAAACAAATTTATCAGCCCAGAATTATAAGGAGTGCCATAAGGAAATCGGAACTAACACTTTTAAGGTAAATGATATAAGTGAGAGAAGCATCTAAAAAGATGTTTAGTAGTACTCACCTTCAGAGGAAAACCTAAAGAAAATGTTTTGCTCCTCTCAGAAAAGGTCATCTTTAAGTATAGATTTAAAATTGATCAGTAGGGAACCCCTTTTGTTATGCAATTGTCACTGTGATGGCAATTTGTCAGCAGCTGTTTGTCAAACTACATATTTTAAGGAAGAAAGAACTAGTGCTCATTTACAGTTTTTGATATCTTCTGACCTTATAAGGAAATAATCTTTCCAAAAAAACATATCAAGCCCTTGCTGCATAGTAGACACTGTCCTAGGCACTAGTATTAACAAGGATTAGACTTGACTTTGAGTGACAGGAAAAAAATAGCAGTGGCTTAAATAAGATATTTTATTCATTACCTCATTGTTTATTTAATGCCTCTTCTGTCTCAGGCACCAGTATTTGCAGTACTGGATAGAGTACATGATCACAAAGAAAAGTCTCTGCTCTCCTACAGGTTACTTATTAGGTGTGGATACAGAACATAAATGGAAGAAAGCAGCCAATGTATATTATGTCAGACAGTTGGCTTTGGAATTCCAGGGCAGGGTTTTTGGAGTTCATGTTGAGTGGTCAGGGGGGCTTGTAGAGAAGGTGGCCTTTGTGCAAAATTTGAAGGTGTGAGGTGCCAGCATATGAGTATTTGGAGAAGCACTATAGGCAGAGGGGAGAGCAAGTGCACAGGCCCCACAGTATGGAAGTGAGGCTGAAACAGAGGGCGGAAGGGAAGTGTAATAGGAGGTAAGGTCAGAAAGGTAACATCCTATAGGACAGGGGTGGGCAACCCCTGGCACGTTTGCTAAACATGGCACGCTAGTAACTTTTGCTGGCACGCGAAACCCTTTCTTATAATCTTCCATTTACAATTTTTTTCTTAATATCGACTTTTTTTATTTTTCAGATAAATTCAGTGTAGGTGCATCTTAGATAAATAAATAATTTTACATAACAAGTTATCTTAAAGACCATAGACATGGATTGACCAGAGAGGGGAAGAGCAATTTCTATGCCTCTGCCTTAACTCTCCCTGCCTTCCTAGATCCGACCAGTGTTTTGGTTTCATCCACATACACATGTGAATCTTTGTTCTCAGTGATGAATTTTGTTAAGTCTCGTAATAGGAGTAGTCTGACGGATGAAATTAGTAGCTCGTGCATATCTCTGAAGGTTACGAAATATAAACCTGATGTAAAATCTCTGTCATCAGTGATGCAGCAGCAAAAGTCCCACTGATAATATCAAACGGAGTCGTAAAGTTTTCTGTCGGACTATCAGTGTACATGTATACATTAAAAAATAAATGTATTTTTCATAATCATATACTGTGTTTTTGTCACTCGAATGAATTTTATTATTTCTTCAAGGTTCTTCACATACGTACACCTTAAGAGATATCAAGTAGGTGTAACATGTTCTCAAAAAATTAGGGTTGGCACGCAGAAGAATTTTGAGTCAGAGATTTTGCTGGTTTTGGCATGCACTCACAAAAAGGTTGCCCACCCCTGCTATAGAACATGATTGGCCATTGTGTACGGATTTGCCTGTACTCTGAGATGGGAACCTTTGGAAGGGTTTTGAGTAGAAGAATTGTGACAGTCGGGCATCCCACAGATACTAGGAAAGGTGTATGGGACAGCCCCCTGAGTTGAAGGGAGAGGGCGCTCCCCTCCTCCTCTTCTTGGGAAGACTTCAAATGAGTCACCCTGAACAACTGCATTGTAGTAAAGCCAATTTTTAAAGAAGTGAAGTTAGTAAATTTATTAAAGAAAAAAAAAAAGCAAGGCAAACAAATCTATCAAAATACAACTGGTCTATAAGGCCCAGACAGACTTCCCAAGTAATTTGGTGAGTGAGTGCACTGGGGTGGCTCAAGGGGTTATATACCCTTCTGTCTATAAGTATTAAAATTCCTCTGCCGGGTATCTTGGTACAGATTAACTCTCAAGGTTCCCTTTTTCCTTTGTTATGGCTTTCCCAAAATTCATGAGAAGCACCTGGCAATTTTATCTTGCCAAGCCCTGAGACTGCTGGCTTCTTAGTTTAACGGTGCCCCCTACCCCCCCTTTTCCTGCATTCTTTAGTTAGGGATGCTTTTAACCATTTGCTCTCAAGTGTCCTTGGTTTGGGAAAGATAATGGATTGTTATTTGCTAGCTAGCTGCAATCTGTTTGGCCTTGTTTAATTTTCTTGTCTCAGTTTCTCTATTTTCCTAGCTTCTCACTATCCTGTAACAAAATGCTATCTGTCTGGTATTTTCAAAGGATTGCTTTGGCTATTGCGTTGAGGAGGTGGGGGGAAATGTGGAGGAACAATGGTAGAAGCAGTGAAACTGTCAGGATGCTGTAATAATAATGCAGGGGAGATATAATGTTGGCCAGGAGGAGGTAGCGAGTGTGGTAAGAAGGATTTAGACAATGAGTTTACATTGAAGGTAGAACTAACAGGATTTCCAATATGATTGGTGTGTGGGGTATGAGAAAAAGAGAGGAGTCATAACACCAGTCATCGACTGAGATGTAGGAGTAAAGATCTAGACAGGAGAACAATTTTGGAATTTTTCAGGTCCAGAGATGTGCAGCTCAGGACTTGTTAGGCTGCGTGGTCTCCAGTAGCCATTTATAAAAACTCACCTCAGAATTTGCAAATCTGTCATTTTATGCTTAATATTTACTATGGACCACATTAAAACCTCCCTGGCATACACATGCACACAAAACCATTTTCCTGAGGGAACATTTTGAATTCTGTTACAAACCCCCATATTATGGACCTCTTTTGTTTAACACAGGGGTCCTCAAACTTTTTAAACAGGGGGCCAGTTCACTGTCCCTCAGACCGTTGGAGGGCCGGACTATAGTTTAAAAAAAAACTATGAACAAATTCCTATGCACACTGCACATATCTTATTTTGAAGTAAAAAAACAAAACGGGAACAAATACAATATTTATATTTGCATGTGTCCCGCGGGCCGTAGTTTGAGGACCCCTGGTTTAACATTTATTTACCACTAGAGACATGGTGCATGAATTTGTGCACAGGTGGGGTCCAGCTGGCTCGCCCCGATGGGGGGCGGGATCGGAGAGGGGCCAGCTGGGGGAGGGGCTGTAGGAGGTTGGCTGGCCGGCCCCGCCCCCGATTGGGCCAGTTGGCCTCCCTGAGTGTGCGTCATAGCAACCGGTCATTCTGGTGTCACTTGGCTTTTATAAATATACATGTTCTTTTTAAAAAATCTTTATATATTTTTTAATTGATTTCAGAGAAGAAGGTAGAGGGAGAGAGAGAAAGATACATCAATGATGAGAGAGAATCATTGATTGGCTGCCTCTTGCATGCCCCACCTGCAACCTGAGAATGTACCCTGATCGAGAATAGAACTGTGACCTCCTGATTCATAGGTCAATGCAAAACCACTGAGCCACGGTGGCTGGGCTATTTACCATGTTCTTAAACATCTTATTTATAACAAGGAATTCTCAAATAATTATAGGAAAGTATGATTTTTCAATTAGATAGGCTTCTCCCACTAATATTGTTTTATCTTCTAAAAAGCTATTTTGCCTTCAAACCTCTGCATAGTTGAGGAAGACAAGGCTGCTTATTTCTCCCCAGCGTGAGTGAAATGGGACAACAGAAATGGCTGGCGCCCTTTCATTGGCTGTGCCCATCATTTCCTCTGCTTGCCTTCTACCTTTCTTCTCTCCAGGTTCCCACCAAATATAGGCAGTTCTCTTGCAGTGTGATGTTAGCAATAACAGCAAACCCCTCACTGTACAGAGTATAGTAAATTCACTGGGCAAGGCAATAATCAGGACAATGGGAAGAAAGAAAAGCTGAGCAGAGGAGGGTGGGCCACTTGGTGAGGATAACTGTCTACTCGCTCAGCATTGCTTCTTTCAATTTATGTTTTTCTGTTATGAACAAAGCTGCAATTTATTTTGAGAGTGCTTTTTTACCATCTTGTTTCAATTTATATATTTTCAAAATAGTAGTAGGTTTTATAATGGTATTCTAGAACTTAGATTTAGTTATAGGCCTACTTAATAAGAAGAATTTTTAATGCTATCTGACGTTTTTGTGCATCTAATTCATTATTTATAACTGGCATTTATAAAATATTCTTAATCTAATCTAATAATAGACAAACAGAGTAATTGACCATACCTTCGCTACGCCTCCCATTGTCTAATCAGCGCAATATGCAAATTAACCGCCAACAAAGATGGCGGTTAATTTGCATAAGTAGGCTCCAAGCAGTGGAGCGAAGACTGAAGGCGAGCCGGATCCGAGAAGACAGAAGAAGGAAGGCGGCTCTGGCCGGGGCCACGAAGACTGAGGATGGAAGGCAGCTCCGGCCAGAGTGATGGCCTGGGTCCCGGGTGCTGGAGGAAAACCTGTGCTGGCAGCCAGTAGAAGGGAAGGCCTATTGCATGAATCTCTTCGTGCAACAGGCCTCTAGTAGTTTTATAAAATACCTTTATTATTAAAATCATATAGGAAAAATTATTTTGTTGGGAGCCTGAAATACTATAGCCTCTAGTTTCCTTTACAAAACAATTGTGTTGGTGAGTGTAGGAAGGTTAACTTAGGTTGAATGAATACATTATTTTATGGTAATGCTATCAGAGGAGTACACAAGTGGTATTCCTCCATTGCTAGCGGGGTTCTTGAGGTAACACTGAAATAAGCACTTTCAGAAGCCCTTATGGGAGAAGATGTGGTAGAAGACTATTTGTGTGGAGTATAGTCCTCAGTTTCCAGTGTCCCATTTCCCGTAAGTCAGTCCTGAAAGAGGCCAGTGCCTAGGCCAGTGATGGCGAACCTATGACATGCGTGTCAGAGGTGACACGTGAACTCATTTTTTTGGTTGATTTTTCTTTGTTAAATGGCATTTAAATATATAAAATAAATATCAAAAATATAAGTCTTTGTTTTACTATGGTTGCAAATATAAAAAAATTTCTATATGTGACACGGCACCAGAGTTAAGTTAGGGTTTTTCAAAATGCTGACACGCCGAGCTCAAAAGGTTCGCCATCACTGGTCTAGAGCTTCCATTCCATGTTGCAGCCTGGCTAGTTCAGCATCAGGTTGAATTAAAGTCCATTACACCATTGTGTGGGTTCCAAATGGCCACAGCTCAGGTGGGTGTAGGGGAGCATGACACCCCCCACAACAGGAGTCCTAAGAGGGCCAGAGGGCCAAAGGTCAAGAGAGTGCACTCTTTTGTCTAGGAGCTTAAATATTCAGGTTTGGCACCCTTGCAGTGGCCATTCTGACCACTGACTTGCTCCCAGGTGTGATTGACAGATAGGTAAGCACCTTCCCACATCACTCAGACCTTACTGGGCATGTATCCAGACTGCCTTTGTCCAGTCCCTTCCCCCATCGATCAGCTGGGAACAGACTTGGAGAGTGTTAATTGCAACTTTCCGACAGAGCTGTATAAATGGCATCCTATATCATCTAGTCTTCCTTCATTCCTTTCCGGTTAAACAATAACCAGATTATTTCAGTGGTATCAGTAATAAGTTGTTTAAGCATTTTTTAAAGAAATCAACTTCTCTGGAATATGTCATGATACCTAACAGTGAATGACATTCTTTGTAAGCTTGGTATGAAATAATAACCAACTACTCCAGGACATATTCACAGACGATTATTATTTAATTACAAAGATTACTTAAATGTGTGTAATAATCTCTACTCTCTCTTGTTATTTGAAATTTTAACCTGGTAAATCATTGAAGCCATCATATTACAGAAAGCTTATATTCATGATTGCTTTAAACTTAAATATTTATAGTTGTGATTTTAATTTTTATTCAAAGCTTAACACCTCTAATGTATAATTATCATAATTACAAGGAGACAAGTCTTGTCTTAGATTTTAAGTTTCTAGATATTTAATCTGTTGTATTTCCCCATTTCATTTTTTTAAAATCTTTATTGTTGAAAGTATTACATATATCCCCCTTTTCCCCCCAATTGACCCCTTCTAACCCACCCCTACACCCCACTACAGGCTTTCATCACACTATTGATGAATAAAATATGGTGTCTTCCCTTAAGAAATTCCTGGTCAATTGGGAGAGGAAGGCACATGAAAAAAATAAAATAGAGTGAGGTAATTGCAAAGATGATATAATCACCAGGTATGAAGGTAGGGAGAGCAGCTCACCAGGGGGCTGGCTGGAGTGTTTGACTCTTGCTATAAAGTATGAAAAGGAGTGACTCTGGCGGAGCCGACAGGCTAGTAGACATTATTTCTAGCTTCATGTACAGAATGGATGAAGAGGAACAGGGTAGGGAATGCAGAAGCAGAATGCTGTTTTAGAAATAAACTGGGCTGAATTCGGATTTGAGTCAAGACACATTGTCAATGTAAGCAGTTTGCTGGCTGGTTTTAAGCAGGAAAGGGATGTTTAAGTTAATGTTGTCAAGTAAAATGCCAGGGGTGTCATGATCGTTTGGATCTGAGGGTTGCAGGAGAGAGAAGGGTCAAGACTACTAGGTTTCTAGCACAGGAAAAGAATCCATGGTTCTGCCTACTGAGGTGTGGCGATTACAGAAGGGCATTGTGTTGGGGCAGAGACACAGATGTATGAGGTGACAGAGACATCACCTCTGTCTGAACATTAACTGAGTCCAATGCAAAAGTTGAAATTGCCTTAAAATAATCTAACTCTGTTTGATGATGACTATTTTTTGTTACTTCTAAATCATGAAAAGGAATAAAAACTAAGATTAATTTTTTGGTAAAAAAAATGTGACAAAGTTGAAAGATAAAATTCATGCACAGGTTGTGACACCAGTAAATCAACACTTTTCTGATGTGGACAATTTAAAACTCTCCTGTAGTTCGGATTCCAATATAAAAAAATATAGTCACTGACCTCAAAGAATATGACACGTGTGAAAAACGTGGTTAAATTATGTTTGAAGATGTATAAAGGAACTAGCTCTAGAAATATTGCTGAAAAACAAAAACATTAAGGAAATGCTTAAATATTCTTTAGTTTTACACATCAGATGACCCCAGACACTATACTATGTTTTTTTAATATTATTTAATGTAAATTGCTTTATTTAAATTTCTGCAGAGAAAATTTACTAGAATATATATATTAAAATATATTACACTCAATATTGATCATATGCATAAAATCAAAGTATTGATGAAATTATTTATCTTGATGCTTTATAATTTCAGGTGTACATGCACACACTTTATCAATTTTACAACACGTTTCCAAATCTATGAAAACTGCATGATAAGATATAATATGAAATATTTTACAGATCCCAGGTATGGATAATTAGTAATAATGAAAGAGGTAAACTTACCATTCTTAGTAATAGCAGACCTTCATTGTCTACCCCTTCTGCCCTAAGCAACACCTAAATATGCTGTTGTTTACAGATATAATTTTCACCTGTGCTGGTTTCATTCAAAACAATTTTGGGTGTGTTATCCACCATGCCGATTCCTACATTTCCACGGTTGGTAAATGAATCTTTGGAGAAAGCAGTAGATTATATTTTACTAGGGGCCCAATGCACGAATTCCTGCACCTTGAAAGGAACTGTGGGCTCTGAGACTGCAGTGGGAACAGGGGTGGGTCTCAGCCCATACTCCATGCCCCTTCCTGGCTCCTTGCACCTTGCCCGCGGTCCCCTGTCTGCCAGCAGCCCCTCCCACTGCTGCCGATCCCATGCGCTGATGGTGCTGGTTGCTCGCTCACGCTGATGATGCGGAGCAAGGCGCCAGCAGCGGCTGCAAGCAGCTGCTGCCCTGATCGCCCCTCAGGAGGAGGGGGAGGTGGAGAAGGCCTCAGGGGGCGATTGGGGCCAGCAGCCACCGCTCACACCCACTGATGACGCCAAGCGATTGGGACTGGCACCAGGCGCCGACAGCATGTGCGAGTGGGGCTGGCAGTGGCTGTGAGCAGCGGCTCCAGCACCGGCTGCAGGTGCGAGTGGGGCCATTGCTGGCAGCAGGTATGAGAGGCAGCTGCTGGCCCTGATTGCCCCTCAGGAGCAGGAGATGGTGGGGAAGCCCTGAGGGGCAATCAGGCTGGCAGCCACCGCTTGCACCCACGATTGGGGGCAGCACCAGCAGTGGGTGCTAGTGGCACCGGCACCAGCAGCAGGTGTGAGTGCCAGGCAGGACCGCAGCGCGCGGGAGCAAAGAATTTTCAGTAACCACATGATGCTTTCCCTGATGACAGCAACCGGCGCCCTGCATCGGTCTGGTGCCCCCGCTCACCTGCTCCACCATCCCGCCGCGGCTGACGCCCGCCATGTTCCACATGTGCCCCCTGGTGGTCAGCACACGTCATAGTGACTGGTTGTCCGGTTGTTCAGTTGTTCGGTGTTCGGTTTTATATATATATAGATTAGCCTAGAATTTGCACCTGCATTTCTCTCTTCCAGTTGTCCTTTGGTTTTTATTTAAAAACCAACACTGAAAAGTTGATCAATTGGGCCTAAGTCCTCTTAACTATAATGTACAGGCAATGTCCTTGGAGACGGCTGATGAAGCGTGAGTCATAGCTTCGTGGGGTTTCCATCTGTAGAGAAGCCACAGAACCATTTCTTTCAGGCGGCGTACTTTTTATGATATTCACCTTAAATGTTTAAATATGCCACAGACATTCCTAATATTTTACTCTTGAAATTAGCAACTTTTCTTTTTGGCCTAACTTCCATAACACTGTTCCCCCTGCATGATGATGGTGATTTACTTTCACTTCGATTCTAATATTAATGACTTCAATTGTTAAGCTCTTCATTTTTTACTGAGTTCTAAGAATAAGAGTAACACTGCATAGTGTACTCTATTTAAAAAAAAACTTCATCCTATGTTATAACCTTTGATCTTTTATGAAATATCTGTGAGGTAAAAACATGAGATGGGATTCTTCCCATTTCACTGATGTGCAGACTGAGTCATCAAGAAGGTGCTTCAAATCACAATGATAGGACAAAGTTGCTGACCCACAGGCTACCAAGGAGTTGGAAAAGGCACAAAAGATCACCTAAGAAGCCTTTCATGTGAACCTTGAGCCTTTCTTCTCTCATCCCACTGAGAAGCGCTCACTCACTGGAATGGCTCCATGTTCAGTTGCAAGCAGCTGGCCTCCTCTGAGGGCAGCACAGGCCTTAGACTGCTCTGAGGATGACCACTCATGAATCAGAAAAGTACTTCTCTTACACCTTCTCACAGCTCCTGGAGTTCTGCCCTCTGACCAGGCACTTCTCCATCCATGTAGTATGGTCTTTTTCCTGGTTTCTGACATAGAGCTCCTAAAACCTTTGAAGTTTCTTAAGCAATTGTGTATTTTCTTTGCAATGAGCTTATTCCCCTACAGATGGTAGGAAGGGGAACCAGGATGCTTCATGTTTAAGGGTTGGGGGTGCTATTGGCCAGAGCTACCAACCATGTGGTTAGAAGGTTAGAATTATCAGTCCACTCTCTGATCTCCAGGGAGGGGAGAGAGGGGCTGGAGACTGAGCTTAATCACTAACGAACAATGATTTAATCAGCCATGCCTACATATTGAGGCTTTAATAAGAATTCTGAAACTACCAGGCTAAGGGAGCTTCTGTTTGGTGTACACATTGATGTACTGGGAGGGCAGTGCACCTGGAGCAGGATGAAAGCTCTGTACCATCTGTGCCTTGCTCCCCTTTCCTTGCCCTATGCATGGCTTTAATTTGGCCTTTCCCAAGTTGTATTCTTTACTTCCTGAGTTCTGTTGAGTCATCCTACCACAGGAACCTCTGGATTTATAGCCAGTCTGTCAGAAGTATGGGTAGTCCTTGGGACTGGGGACTACCCTGTGAAGTGAGGGCAGTTTTGTGGAATGAGTTCTTAAACCTCTGGGGTCTGTGCTAACTCCAGGTAGTGTCTGAATTGAGTTGAATTGGAAGATACTCAGTTGGTGTTAGAGAATTGGTAAGTATTGGAATAATGTATTTTGTGTCAGAAATAAACAGACCCACTATGTTCTCTCCCAATGTTTGCTTTGTACTTTTTGTTATATGGGAATCCCTCAGACTTTTATGAGGCCTTCCTCTAGATCTTTCCCAGACTTGATGTGTGTGCATAATTAAATTGGATCAGTAGACTAAACCATCATATTTTAAGTATGTGGTTTTGTTCAATGGTTGTAATCACATTATATTTAAACTAGAGGCCCGGTGCACGAGTTCGTGCACCAGTGGGGGGCCCTCGGCCTGGCCTGGGGGATTAGGCTGACACCGGCTCTCCGACATCCTCTAAGGGGTCCTGGATTGCGAGAGGGCGCAGGCCAGGCTGAGGGACCCCACTGGTGCATGATTTGGGGCCAGGGAGGGAGGAGGGAGGGCTCCAAGGCATGTCTGGCCCATCTCGCTCAGTTCCGATTGGCTGGACCCCAGCAGCAACCTAACACTCCCGGTTGGAGCGTCTGCCCCCTGTTGGTCAGTGCATGTCATAGTGAGCAGTTGAGTGGCCTTAGCATATCATTAGCATATTACACTTAGACTGGTTGAACGGATGACCGGACACTTAGCATAATAGGCTTTTATTATATAGGATGTTCATTTAAAAACATATAGCAGCATATTTATCTGTCATCCAGAATGCTTGGGTGTTTTCTCCTCCATTTAGTCATAGGTGCATTACTTAGTATTGCACTAGGCAAGAATGTACAAAAAGAGTTCAAATTCTGGCTTCGTCATGTTTCAGTTGTTCAACTTTTACTTCACCCACTTTACTCTAATTTTGTCATCTGTAAAGTGAGGATAATAATAATATCTATATCATAATGTTTTGGTGAGGATTAAAAAAATAATGCAGAACACTTAAGACAATACCTGCCTCAGTAAATTTTAGCAGCTATTACTATCATTATCACTGCTATGACCATTACAACTATTGTTATTATGCTACTAATACACTTCCTTTTAATCTAATTCATAACATAACGTGGTCATATGGCTTATAAACCTTCTAATCACATATTTACTTACAGCAAGCTATATCGGGGACGTGTGTTTAATCGATTGTGTTAATACACTAAACATTGTCATGATAAAAGAATTTTATGCACTCTCTTCTCTAATTTTCTCAATTTTAAGGATCACAGGAAGGAGAAAATATTTACCACTCCCTTGCAGATAGCACCCACTGCTTTTCACAGCTAGATGTTATATGGTTACCCTCCTCAGATTTTATGCTCTCTGCTAGGGAGCCCAGTTTGGGGATTAGATCCCAGAGTTCTGAGTAGCACCCTCCCTCCACAGCTGAGATATCTCTCTGGGATTTCAGTTGCTGTCTGTGGGTGCCTGGCCTGTCCTTTCGTGTCTCTGCCCCTCCTACCAGTCTCTATGCGGTCTCCACCTTCAGTCTTCGGGTACCAGGGTTCTCTCCTGTGAGTTTTCCATTGATTATTCCTGAAGCGTTTCTATATTTCAGTTGTAATTCCAGCTTGTTCCTGGGAGCATGTCTCCTGCAGCATCTACCTTCTCTGACGCCATTTTTAATCTCAAGAAATCTAATTTTAAACACAACATTTCCTAAATATGGTTTGTTCATGAGGTTTGCTGTAAATTTCATCTACTGTCTTAGACACTTAATAAACTTACTTTATTCCAGGACTTAAAAATTGAAAGTTTTAACAAGTTTACTGAAATTTACCTTCCCTTTATTATAATAAATTTTTTCCTTTCTTATTGTAAGGTTTTTCACAAATATTTTGTTTCTAGAGTGTTTTACCTTTTATATATTATAATTTTGTCCTTTCAAGGCGTTTAATATACTCTTTTTCAGTCTCTGTAGAAATGCTGGAAAAGAATCTGAAGCAGATGGGAAGGCAGCTTCAACAGCTTGAGAGAGATTTGGAAACCTTTCCCCCTCCTGAGGACGTGCGTGATAAGTTTGTGACAAAGATGTCCATATCCTTTTGATATCTAAATAAATTACTAGTCAACTAGAATTACAAATTATTTAACATTTGAAGTACATTTGCATAACCAGAGACCATTCTGTAGTACCACATTATAGGCTTAATCTTTACCTACTTGCAGGAAAATTTATCAGTGTTTATCATGAACAATACCGAAATGTAGTCTGTTGATTTCCATTTTTTTCCCTTTTTATCAACTTGAATAATATTATTTCTCATCTTTTCCCTTCCACATGTCCTTTTTCCTTTTGAAGTTCGTGGTAGATTAACAGGATATGAAAACTCAAATTGAGGAAATTTGAATCTAACATGATGTGATTTAGCTATTTTGAAACGTTTCAGGATAAAGACTATAAACCGGTGTGAGTAGTCAGCTTAATTTCAAGGTTTGGCCTATACTAAAAATTAACTTGTGTTTCAGAAACTTTACTATTTTCTTTAGAAATACTACATAGTTTTATAATCAAAATTGAGTTTGTCACAATCACTATTTGTGCAGATATTCTCCAAACCTAATATATGTGTGTTTGTGTGTGTGTGTGTGTGTGTACATACTTATAGAAAATTAATAGCATGAGGCTTGTGTCCTGCTTAATTTAAGGTTTCTTTTGAATTCAATTATCTTTGGTTTTGCTAACTCTGTGGCTTAATCTCTAATGAGTAATTGAAGTAATAAACTTTATTTCCTGAAACTAATGTTGAATTGCTTTGCAAACCGTTCTGTGAAATTAGAGACTGATATCTTCTATGTTATAATAGAGTATTACTACTATGCATTATTAAAATTCCATATGGACTTCAGAATTCTACATGAAAGGATAACCCACTTTTAAAATGAGCTCTTATAAATAGACACTCCTGATATTTATTTTAAACTGAGTTACTTGAACTAAAATAACTACTTTTCCTCTTTCTATCTCTCCTGAGATTTGGCATATCACAAAATTATTATTTGGCTTGTCATAGATTTTCTTGTATATACTTTCAGCTTAATTGTGAATTACTTCAATTTTAGCTATCTTTACTGTATCTTTGGGGAAATATCATAAAAATGCACTCAACAACAATCAGTTCTGACTAATGTATTTATTTCCTTTCCAATCTTTCCTACCTATCCAGTTTCTTTTTTTTTATAAGGCAGGGCACCATTATCACTCCACTAGATATGGTTGTCTTTTTAAAACTAAAAATGAAATATATACTTATCAAAAGTATATTTTGCAGTACCTTCTCATTTGGCAACATATGGTTTTCAAAACTAAATTTGTAAATTTTTTTATAGCACAGTTATATTAGTTTTACCATTCTTAGTTTTTTTTTCTCAATCATTTTTATCATGTTAAAATATTCATATATGCCAGTTTATTGTAATCATTAAGTACTATTAATGGAAGTGCTTATTATTGTTCTTTAACAGATAGAAAGCATTTTAGAAATGTTTTTGCTTGTATAGAGTCTTTGGTAATCCATTGTGAGTGTACTAATTATGAAGGTTGGATTTGTAGGACATATAACTGATGATGAATTCCTGAGCTTAGAGTGAGTGTAGCAGAGTCATGCTTAGCAGATGATCTCTGGACCTATTAATACTTGTATTTGTATGATACAAGAAGCTGAATGATGTCGCCTTCATGAAAGGTATGCAACTCATAAAAAGTAACTAGCAGGAAATCAGAAACAGGAAGGATGATGCTTTGTTGGAAACAATTTTTTATTCTGAGTACAATTATACTCCATGGAAATGAAAGCTACTATATCCTGTTGCTAAATATCACAACCTAAAAGCCTCTAATGAACTGATTAGAATTCATGTATCTCTTTGGAAGTCAGATATATGAACAGTTGGTGCACTTTGCTATTGACAAAGCTTATGATCATAAATACTCTTTGCTGAGATTAGATTGTACTCGTTTGCTTTTCCTCTTAGACATACTAGTTTCGAGGTAATTAAATTCATTCATTGTGAAGCTTTGTTTACTTTAATTAGGACTGACAACAAATCAGATCTTGAATATTAAATGCATTTATACAGATCTTACTAAAATGGCAAATTGTGAGCTGCTTAGATCTTAGAAAATGGAAGAATATGGAAATTAAAATGCACAATGAATAAAAATATATTTAAAATTTGGGTTATTAATGCTCAAACTTTGTTTTAAATTTTAGTGCTTATTAGTTGAAGCACACATCAAATGTGTGATTCCTCAACCAGTTCTGGAAGAACATGTGTATTATCCAAATTGTTAAGAATGCATTATTACAACTGGATATTTAATGTAAAAAAATCATAATTTAGTGAACTATTAAATAATCTGTTAATCAAATAGTCTTAAATTATGATATAATTTTGTTATAATAGGAAATTTTACTAATAGTGTTCAATTATAGTATACTAGAGGCCTAGTGCATGAAATTTGTGCACTCATGGGTGGGGGGAGTCCCTCAGCCCGGCCTGCATCCTCTTGCAGTCTGGGAGCCCTCGGGGGATGTCCGACTGATGGCTTAGGGGGGAGCAGGCCTAAGCCAACAGTCGGACATCCTTAGTGCTGCCACGGAGGCAGGAGAGGCTTCCGCCGCTGCGCTCGTCAGCCATGAGCCCAGCTCAGGGCTTCTGGCTGAGCAGCGCTCCCCCTGTGGGAGTGCACTGAACACCAGGGGGCAGCTCCTGCGTTGAATGTCTGCCCCTTGGTGGTCAGTGCATGTCATAGCTACTGGTCTGTTTGCTGTTTGGTCGATTTGCATATTAGCTTTTTATTATATAAGATTGTAGTTTTATTTTTCCAGTACATGCTCTTTCTTTACATATACTACTTAATATAAAAAATGTTAATTTAGTACATTCTTTAAAGGCTTGCACAATTATTTTAGTGATAGCACATTGACTTTTTTAAAAAGAAAAATTTAATGTTTTTTTATTGATTTTTTTAGAGAGAGAGGAAGGGAAAGGGATAGAGAGATAGAAGCCTCAATGAGAGAGAAACAGCATCTATCTGCTGCCTCCTGCATGCCCCCTACTGGGGGTTGAGCGCAGTTATGTGCCCTGCCTGGGAATCGAACCAGTGAATTCCTGGTGCCTGGGTCGATGCTCAACCACTGATCAACACTGTCCAGGCCACATTGACTTTTAATAATAATGATGTTACTTTCCAATTGCTAAGCCTGCTCAGAAATATAATTAGAGTTGAATAGTACTAGTGTAAATATTTGCTTGAAAAATATGTTACACACGTTCAAGGTGGGGGTCATTAATATTGTTATATACAAACTATCCTACCTAATAAAAGGGTAATATGCAAATCAACTGTGACTCCATCACAAAGATGGCGGTACCCAGTCCTCTCAGCCTCACTGGAGTCCCCCAGTCCCAGGGGGCAGCCGCTGAGAGCAGGCAGCATGAGTGGCCTGGTGGAATGTCGCGGCGACGAGGCAAGCATTCCACCCCAGCTGTGGAGGGCCTTTGGGCAGCGTGCACAGAGCGGCCAGGGGTGAGGGGAAATGCTTGCGTTGTCACCCCAGCGACAGGGCAAGTGTTCCGCGCCTGGCCTCGGATGGGCCTCTGGGCCACAGAGAGCCTTTGGGCAGCAGGCACAGAGCGGCCAGGCCCCACAGAGAGCTACTAGCACACGGATTCGTGCGCAGGGCTACTAGTTATATTTGAGATAATATTAAATTTTGTATAACAAGTTACTTGACTCTTTCCTATGTTCTATTCTTTAAATTTATTGCAATCCTGCTTTTATTTTGAACTTTCTTTTTATTGTTCTGCTATAGAGTGATATTTTAATCCCTTCTGATACTTCTATGAAGATGCTAAAACTATCTCAATAAATTCCTTGAGAGAAAGACATCTTATCTATATCCAACATTACATAAAGTACAGCATTTTTCAGGTAAAAAAATTTCGTACATTTTAATTTAATTGAACTATAGTTAGGAAGTAAAACAGAAGAGTGGAATGGATGAAAAGTAAATTTATATAATACACAGTTCATTTGCAGGAGTGAAAAGTTGGGTAATTGTGTGATTTGTAAGAGCAGATTTTTCTTTACTTAAATTAGTCTGCTCTCTCTTTCCTTCTTTCTCATTTGTCATATCTTTTATTTAATCCATTCTTAATAAACTTGTAAGACTTGGGTTAAAATATCCTGCTCCTCATCCTCTGCGAATCTTCAAATATATATGCATCTTTTTCTTCTCTGCAGTCTTATTAAACTCACAAAGGTTATTACACAACTTAGCACTCACTGCTGCTTTACAGTCATGCCTCAGTTACTTCAGTCAATGTCACCTTCTTAGCCTGGACTTCCGTGGCTGCCCAACGTAAATTAGCCTGTGTCACTCTGTATAACATCACAAAACTTTTTCTTCATCATACTTATCACTGTCTGAATATCTCATTTATTTAGTTTTTTTATTATCTATCACTAGATTTCACAAAAGGAGGGACTTTGCTTATTTTGTTGACTACTGTTTTCCCTAGTGCCCCAAAGAGGGAAATACAGTGGAGTTCAGTGAATACTTATAGATTGGCTGGCTGGTTGCCTGGGTACTTAAGCAGATGTATAAAAGGTATCGGACATATATGACTGATTGAAGCTGATCCTTATCAAATGTGTTAGTGGAAGTAATAGACAACTTTTGTGGGCAAGTACAATAATGAGGGCAAAGCATATACATAACCTCTGGACATAGGCAGTAGTGCAGTGAAGGCCTGGGATTTGGGAGCAGGGTGAAAAAATCAATGGGTAAAAAAGAGGACTTCTGTAATACTTTCAACAATACAGATAAATTTTAAATAAATAAATAAAAATACACCTGTAGAATATATTAGTGCCAGGTAGTTTGGTAATGAGCTGTATTTGTTGACCAGGAGTTGAATCCTAAATCGTTGTCTTACTACTTAGTTGGCCAACACTATGTATTTGCAATTCAGCACATGTGAACACAGATTTGCTTGTCAATGAACCTTTCAAATGGGACGATTACAGTCTTTCATATAGAAATTAATGAGAATTTGGCCTTTGTCCTAGTAAAGGAATAGAAAACAGATTTTACAAAAATAACAAGTGACTGAGTAAATATCAATATTTTTTAATGAATTTTATCAAATATTTATTGTGTCAAGAAGCTCACCTATTTCTCTAAAGCTCTATATAAGGAGCTGGGGGAAAAATAAAGCCTTACTACTACTAAGATGGGCATTATTTTTCTCTGCAGTTTAACAGTTGGCACAAGAACATCTACATTTGTTTTCTCTTTTGGCTGATGATAATGATGTGTTTTTGTTTTGTTTTTTCCTGTCTGAATATTCCACCATCTCTTAATGAGTAGCCCATCAATGATGACGTAAAGACCCCATTAATGTAACCATTTATTCCATCCTATCAGACAATCATTTTAAACTTCTAAAAATTTGGCTCTTTTCAAAATTGTTTCAGTTTAATCACAATTTTATCATTCTCATTGGTAATTCCAATTATTCAAAGCTCTACTTCCTTTGGGAGCAAATTGTTTTATCGATAACAATGATAAGATAATCCTATATAATAAAAGCCAAATATATTAAGTGTCTGGTTGTCTGTTCAGCCAATCAAAGCGTAATATGCTAATGATATGCTAAGACTGCTCAACCGCTTGCTATGACATGCCCTGACCATTGGGGTAGACGCTCCGACCGGTAGGTTAGCTTGCTGCTGGGGTCCGGCTGATCAGGACTGAGCGAGATGGGCCGGACATGCCCTGGAGCCCTCCCGCAGTCCCTCCCCATCTGGCAAACCTCCTGCATCCCTCCCAGGCCCTGATCGTGCACCGGTGTGGTCCCCGGCCTGGCATGCGCCCTCTCACAATCCAGAACCTTTTGGGGGATGTCGGACAGCCAGTTTTGGCCTGATCCCAGAGGCCAGGCTGAGGGACCCCACTGGTACATGAATTCGTGCACCGAGCCTCTAGTTAACTTATAAAGTTCCCAAGTTTTAGAACAAGAGCATGTAATTTTAATGATTTTGACTCTTGGTCTTTTTCATCACATTTTTAAATAGAATTATACTGTTTTGATTAAGTATGTCCAGGCTTATTCCAAATATTTTATTAACTTTTGATTTGTATCTGAAAATTTAAAAAAATGTTATTGGATAATACTTATAGCTGTAATTTAATCTGTTTACCAAATTGATTCTTGAGACTAGACATATTCCCAGGTTTTAGAATAAAATTACTAGGATTTGTGAAGTGCCTGTTTTAAAGCTCAAAGCCTTATAAGCAGTGATAGGGGCAGAAAAGTAGTAACCCTACAGTTAGAAACACCCATGGTAACAGGATAATCTGTTGTCCAGGTCAACAGCTGTTCAAGGACTCTCTTAGCTCTTAATTACATTGAGATTGTGTGTGTAAGAATTCATATATGTGCTGTCTTTCATCAGAATTGTGAGAAGGCCTGTTACCCTTCCCATTAAAGTTAAAAAAGGATGACACTAGGGTGAAATAAGTAACTGGCACCAATGATGTTGTAGATGGTTGACTTAATACAACTAAGAAGGTGGGGCACAGCATTAGAGAAGGAGCTGACAGAGGTGACCACACCCCAGAAATTTGGTAAGAACCAAGCACTACTAGGGAATTGGATTAGAAAGGAAAATTCACAACTTCATTACAGATGAGTACAATGGACTACAAATACCGTATGTATTCAGTGGGAAAATTATCGCTCATAGATGTAGAGAAGAAAGCTTCATGGAATCTTAGTGAAGCCTTGAATGGTAGGTTTGGACCTGAAAAAGTAGATAGGAATTAAGAATACTATATAAATAATCCATGTGGATACAGTCTCTATCTAGAACATAAATAATTTTAGGTGAGAGTTTATAGATTTAATAAACCAGTGTTGATTTCTGAACTTGTTAGTTTAAAGAAATTATTTCACTTTACAAATAAATCACCATATGTTCCATCTAATAGTTTCTGTATGTATGTTAAATGTAGTTTTTATTTACATCTGTTCATTTTACCTACAACATTTTATGGAATATGGATATTTCACAAGGCAAAATATATGGAAACCTGTTCTGTGTGACTATATTGTTATAATTCCTTGTGATTTTACTAATTATAAGAAATTTTTGTTGCTCATCTAAGAATTAATAAAAGATACCACATATAAATGCATCATTCACTGGTAGTGTTATGATCTACATTCTAGAAAGTATAAAGGAGGCCTTTTTGCTATTCAGTTGAATATAAACTGAGCCACAAAAAGATCTATAGATTTTCTTAAGGCCATTAAAATAAATCAGCTCTTGCATTAGAATTCAGACCCCATATATCCTATATAATAAAAGGCTAATATGCAAATTGTCCCTTCGACCAGGGGGCAGTGCCAGACCGCCAAACGCCCGTAGCCCCTCCCCTGATCAGCCCCCTCCACCTTGATCGGGGACAGGGCTGGCTGGCCATCCAGCCAACCTCCCACGTCTGCTCCCCCCGGCCAGCCTGGCCCGATCGGCCCTGATCGGGGCAGGCCAGCCAGACCCCACCTGTGCACGAATTCGTGCATCAGGCCTCTAGTTGTAAAATACATGGAGCATAGTATGAAAAAAAAAAAATCCCAAAAAACAACAGACATAGAAGAGCAATAGGCAACATGCGGACGTGGGTACTGAGTTGCCATAGTACCTTGTGGGGAGGTTGAGTTCTAATTACTCAAATTCTTCGGTGCCCCCTGGATTCACCAACTATCTGGCTGTAGTGCTACCTCTTTCTCCTTGGTCATATTCATTCATTCATTCATTCATCCATCTCAAAGGGAAGGGCCTGGATCTGTTGCTTTATTTTATCCTCTACCGGGGGAATGCTCTGACCACAGGAAACATATCATTTTGAAGTTGTGGAAAGTTTTTCATTTTTAGATATAAACCTTCCATTTTTGTTTTGCAATATAGAAGGAACTGACAGAGGTGACCGCACCCTAGAAATTCTTTGTTTCAATCTAGTTATTCTTATTAACTGGCTATATTTTAAAATTAAGTGCGCTGATGTCTGTTTATCCTTTTGTGTTAGAGACAGTAAGATGACTTCAGTAAGTTTGATTCTGTATGTTCCATTTATTTAAATGCCACAGTTTAAAGGAACCATATGTAATTATGATTGATGCGCTAAGAGAGTCACTTTTTTAGACAGTGATTTTACTGCCTCAGCAATGTTTCATGCCACAAAGGAATTCTATGCTTTGTTTAGAAAATGTATTCTGATGCCACTGCTACACTCACATTTAGTCTTCTCTGTCTCATTGTGCTTTGAACTGAGTTGTCATAAATAAGTGAGAGAATAACATCTCTGTGTGTATGTATAATCATAGTTTGAACCAGGTAATACATAGGAGAAACTATCAATTTTCCCAAGGATAAGTTAAAACATGAGTTTAATTTCATAAAATAACAAATTTTAAATGTAATTCTTTAAAATTTATTTTTGATTGTTTTTGAAACCCTAAGTAAAGCTTAAAATGAATAACCAGGCAATAAAATACCAAGTATTTGTATATATTCTAGATGCCATTCATTTTTCTAAGAACTTTGTATGTTTAACTCATTCCTCACAACAGCCACATTAAGATAGTTGATGTTACTATTATTCTCATTTTAGAGGTGAGGACATTTTGGTACAGAGAGATGAGGCATTTGTCCACAGGCATGGAAGTACCAAGTTTAGGAGTTAGAAATTGAGCCCAGTTTGTCCAGTTCAACGGCTGTGCTTAATGCCTATGTTATTGATTTCACTACCATTAAATGTACTGTTACAACTGCTGAACTAGAATTTTAAATCATATCACATGATCTGTATTATTTAGATGGCAAATTGGAAGAAAAATTTCCTTGAGTTCAATTGTGAAAGAAATATTAAATGTATAAATATTTAACTATTCTGATAATTTTGCTTGATTTAATTAGAAATTGAATTTAAGATTTCATCACTGTACAGTATAGATTGAATTGTAAGAATGGTTAACTTTTAGAGGTGATTTGGCATTTTGGAGATGTGTAATAGTAGCTAACAATTACATCAAAACATTGGACTTAGAGTTGTGTGTTTTTCTAAAACATTACTTTGAAATTTCAGAATTCTTTAACTATAATATACAGCTTTGTTATCAGTACAAAGGAACAGTATGAGAATCTTTCAAAGTTACATGAAAACATGGAAAAGCTATACCAGAGCATAATGGAATACTATGCTGTTGATGTGAAGAAGGTGTCTGTGGAAGACTTTTTGACTGACTTAAATAACTTCAGAGCCACATTCATGGTATGATAAAAATTTTAATTTGTTTTTTAAAAAGTATTTGTATCTATATTACCTCATTTATTAATACGTTTACTTCATTACTTCATTCAACTCCTGTTGTCTAGTAAAATCTACCTTTTCTGATGTTGACAGTTAGCTTTAAAATTTCATATTTTAAATCTATTGAAAAAATGTGTGGTTTGTTCCCTTTTTGGCCTTCCCAACATTAAACTGTAATCAGAAATTTTGATTAAAACTATGACAAATTCTGAAGTTTTTCATAGAGACTCCCCTACTGGCTGATTACAGGGCACTTTTGTAGTAAGTTTTTGGCTATGAATTTGTTTCTTTATACTTATGATCAATTTGTATTTTTGTGGTATAATTTTACCCAATTCCTTGCAGCTCTTATGAAGCTTTTTCCTCCTTTTCTTTTCTTAATGCATTGTACAATAAGCTACCTGCAGTTTGCTTTTGAATGGATTTTATATTCTAGGGTTTTCTTTAGATACTTTAATGGGGAGGTCAGGTCTTTGATGTGCAATCCTTTCATTTAGGCATTAAAAAGATCTTTTGAAAAGTATTAGCTGATTAGATGGGGGAAAAGAACCACACATATTAAAATGAGAAGGCATTGTTGCCTCCCTAGGGAACTGGGGATACATTTCTGCAAAGAAAAAATATGTTATTCTTAATAGATAGGTAAGTCATTTCTGTATTTCAGCAAATGTTGGTGGGGATTAAAAAGTTCTTGAAGTATAAAGAAAAAAAAACTGGATTTAAAGAATTAGGTCTTTTTTTTAAATCTCAGGAAAACTTTATTACTGAATTTATTGGATTTGGTTATAATCACTGGGTTATGATTAGATAGCCTTTTAATAAAAATATTTTAAAGGAAAACTAGTCTGTCTGCATTAAATACACATTTTGCTTCTAGCTCTTATTTACTTCCTCCACAAATTCAAAGTGATTAAATTATTTTTTCATACCAGAACGGAATTTGATTATTAAACATATTATGTGCCTATATGTGTGCTGTATTATACTAATTTTTACAATGTTTTATGAGGCAAATTGGCTTAGTGGAATTAGCAAAGGCTTTGCAGTCTGAAAGAGCTAGGTTTGGGACTATGAACACTAACCTTCCTGAGACTCAGTTTTCATATTTATAAAAGGGAATGTCAATTTCTTTCTCAAGAGGGTGTTTAAATATTAAACAGGATAATATATGTTAAATGTTTATCATAGCTTTTGGCACATGGTAGTTGATCAATAAATTGTTATTGAGTAAAGGATTAACTCAGCAAGCTTGAGGTACTCAAACCCTGAGCATTCCAAAGAAAGCCCTAGTCCAGCGGTTCTCATCCTGTGGGTTGCGACCCCTTTGGGGGTCGAACGACCCTTTCACAGGGGTCGCCTAAATACATCCTGCATATCAGATATTTACATTACAATTCATAACAGTAGCAAAATTACAGTTATGAAGTAGCAACGAAAATAATTTTATGGTTGGGGGTCACCACAACATGAGGAACTGTATGAAAGGGTCGCAGCATTAGGAAGGTTGAGAACCACTGCTCTAGTCCTTGCCTGACTCCTGGGAGGTCACCTTGAAGCCCTTGGGATATCCTACCTGGCACGGGGTCTTTGTACCTAGGACCAAGCTAGATAGTTTATACTAAAAATGTGATTTATGGTGAATACCATATGTTTTTGTTTGTTTTCGTTTTTTAGTTTGTTTGTTTTTAATCCTCACCTGAGGATACTTTTCCATTAATTTTCAGAGAGAGTGAAAGGGAGAGAGATAGAGTGAAACATCAATGTGAGAGAGAAACATCAATTGGTTGCCTTCACACTTACCCCATTCAGGGCTGGGGATCGAGTCTGAAACCAAGGTACATGCAGTTGACCAGAATTTTACCTGGGACCCTTCAACTACAAACCGAAGCTCTTTCCACTGAGCCAAACCAGCGAGGGCGTGAATACCTGTTTTTGTTCACCTGAGGCACTGGGCCACAGTGCATCAGATGGTCTTCTATGGGGCACTGGAGACTGAGTAGCTAAGGTCACTCATGCAGGAGGTGCATGCCTACTGGACTGTCCTCCCCAATAAACACTCGACACAAAGCTGGGGTGAGCTGCCCTGGTTGGCAATGTGCTTCATGTGTTGTCACACATCATTCCTATAAATATCAAACTCCATAGGGAGAGGACAGTGTGATTTTAATCTGTATCCTTTTGGTGTAAACTGTAACAATGGATAGAACAGCGTTTCTGAATTCTGTGAATCCTTCCAAAAAATGATCAAACTCAAGGCTTATGTTGGAGATCCCTGACACAATTATGTATAAAATTATGAAATGCATATATGAAATAATACCCATTATATATATATGTATGTATTAGAGGCCCGGTGCACAAATTCATGCACCAGTGGGGTCCCTTGGCCTGGCCTGTGGGATCGGCCGAAAGTAGCTCTCCGACATCCCCCGAGGGGTCCCAGATTATGAGAGGGCGCAGGCTAGGCTGAGGGACCCACCCATCGGTGCTGGGGAGGGATGCAGGAGGTTTGCCAGCTGGGGAGGAACTGCGGGAGGTCTCCAGGTAGTGTCTGCCCATCTCTATCAGTTGGAGCATCTGCCCCCTGGTGGTCAGTACACGTCATAGCATTATCGTGAGTGGTTGAGCAGCCTTAGCATATCATTAGCATATTACACTTTGATTGGTTGAACAGCCAACCAGTCGCCCGGACACTTAGCATTTAAGCTTTTACTATATAGGATTTTTATGAGCCAGACATTTTCGCATATGTCTTACTTACATATATTATCTCAGCCAATCTTTATAATAATTATCCATCTCTTCACTGTTACCATCTCTTTGTGGCAAATGAAAAAACTTAGGCAAAGAAACAGAACATAGCTAGCTCAGTGTGACATAGGTATAAAATGCCAGAACTAGAATTTAAACTCATGCAGTCTTCCTCCACATCCCCTGCTCTTAAATGCTATGTCATACTGTCTCCTATGTTCTATAGCTTGTGTTTTGTTTTACAAATAAGAACATTTGCATTTAGAGGGAGACCAAGTCCTTATTGTAAGTAGTGGGAATTGGGGTTTGAATCAAGGTATAATTCCAGTCATCCTGAAAACTGGTAGGATTACAGGGTTTTGGTGTCCTGTGGGTACCTTGGCATTTCTGTCATTAAGTGGTGGGCAGAGGGAGAAAGTAAATGTATGAATGAACAAGGGTTCAAAAAAAGAGGGTAATTGAGTGACAACTATACTTTCCTATTTCAGAATTCAGAGGGTCCTAGAAGTAGCTGCTATCAGACAATACACACTCCTATACACACTGTACTAAATTTAAAAAATTAGAGCTAAATATTTTTTAAAACATTTTTTATCTAAATGAATAATTTAGAGAATACATTTTTCTCTAGAATGAAAATAAGCATAAGGAAGACTGGAAGGGAAGTACAATTTTTCACCCATTTTATTCTTCCTTTCTTTTTGGTTTATACAGTTATACTGCTGGAATTTTAGACACTGTGTCTTTAAAAATACCGCAGTGTCCATATTAACAGAAAATTTTCACAAATAAATTTTCAAAATCTCTGATGTCTTATGTTGCTACTTAATTTTATACTATTCAACTTTGTAAACCAAGTTAACTTTAGTGAGCCACAGTGAAAATATTAGATCTGGAACTTTAATGTGTTGAAGGTCTTTCTGGAAAGCCACATTAATATAATGGGCAAAAAGTATATTTTCTTTTTGGGGTTTCTCAACTGGGAATTTATTTGCCATCATCATTGTTTCAACAATCTACTCTATGCAGTATGATCATAGGGAATGATTTTTATTTAGAACTATTGATCAACTTTCAACAATAGGAAATAAATTTACATTGTAATTTTACTTCACTTTTTTACTACCATCTTCAATAGGACAAAACCAAAACCAGTGGCTAGCGATTGAGTGTTTGTTTGCTTCTTGCTAGAGCTGGTGCTAGTGCTTTACATGTCTCTCACTTGGTGTTCACGCAGTTCATGAGAAGTACAGAATTTACCCTTGAGGTTAACTTAATTGCAGGGCAGAGAACCTGTGTGTTTGCATAGGCCCTGCAGAATTGGTGGAGGCTAGGGGAGGCCTGCCTGGCTGCAAAGTTTGGGCATTTTTTCCTTTAAACATTGATAATACATTGCTGCTCAGAGCATTTGTAAGTAAAGGCAAAATGTGATTTTTAAAGTGTTTTTTAATAACTTACTAGAGGGAATCAGCACAAGGCATACTTTATTTCCTCACTCTTTTTAAAAAAAATAACTTTCTGTATACATTGATGGATTCATAATAGAAGAATGCTTGCCAGTCTGCTTTTATTTCAAAGCCTAAAATGCTCTCTTTTAAAATTAGAGGCCAATTAATGGCAGAAGTGAGGGTTAAGGTGAGAGCTAAAGAGTGGGCATCATTCTGTAATAGATTCTTTTTCCTTTAGGACTCATGTGAAGCATAAAGTTCAATTGGAGGTAATAGGTTGAAGTACTTCACCTCACTGTATAGGCTGAGTAAATGTGTGACCTACCAGGCATCCAGCTTCACCAAATAAAGTTCATGCCATTAGTTGTACAATGTTGCATAACAATAATAATCATTTTCAACTTGTGACTGGGTTTAGACTCATTATTACATGCCATTACCAGTGTGCCTGTTATTAATAGGGATATCATTCTTCTACAGGGTGAATTGAACTCACACAGAAATTTTTGTTGGATCTTGCTAGGTACCCCTTCTCTTTATTGTATCCAACTGCTACAGCATGTGGATGTTTGTCCTTTGAGTATAAACCTAATTTTGTGTCTTTCATTGATCACTGTGGCCTTGAAGCATAATGCATGTCCAGGCCCCTCTTTCCCATTCATATTCATGTTAGAGAATTTTGCTTAAACTGCTCCTACACATAGGCCTGAATTGCATGGTTTCTTCTTTAACACTCTTGTTTCTAGTTCTGATGATGCTTCCTTTATTGTCATTGAAAGTTCTTTTGCTATAACCAGAGTTGTTAACACAGTGCAACAGCACTCTTAACTCCTTAAGCAAATGTCATCTGGCACCTTATTTATTTTGCTTAATGATCTCATTTTAGAGAAATACTTAGGCATGCTTTCACCTCTTAGGACTCCTTTGTTATCTGTCCCCTTTAGATAACATGTTTGAAAACACTTTCTCTACCAAATTATATACATTAAAAATATACCATTTTTCTGTTTCAATTAGACATGTAACTGCTATGTAGACCCTCAGAGTTTTTAATTGCATACATCCCCAAATAGAATTGATGTGATTACACGAAAGAAGTCAGACTTTCTAGTTCATGTAGCTTTTTTCCCCCTGAGCACATGAAACTTTTCTGTTTTAAAAATACTAAGAAGGATACTCTGGTTTCTCTTCAGATCGCATAAATCTTTCGCCTTTTACTGAAAATACTAAGAAGGATTATTTGATGTCTTTATAGTTTCTAAGACCCTGTATATCTGGTACCCCACTTTAGGTTTAGGTTTTCAATGGCAACAGAAAGCAATCCCTGCTTAAGAGGGATTACTGTTGTACATACAAAGTGGGAGCCTTATATTGTCTTTTTTTTTCTTTTTTGCCCCCTAGGTTTAGATATATAAAAGTGCTAAAAACTTTGCAGTTACTTTCCAGTTCAAGAAGTCCAATCTGTCCCTCCCTGTGATTCCCACATATATGCCTCCATCTGAACTGTGTGTAATAATAAAGAAAGAATTCTGATTTCTTCCCATCTTAAGTGACTTATGAATTCCAACTAGAAGCCTCATCCTCTCTGTTTTTGGTAGTGATGTGTTGCTCTCTACCTCATTATTGGATAGACAGCAGTGGCTGAGGGAACAGGCTCTGGCATCAGAACACCCTGGGTGATATGACTGGGGACAAGTTACTTTATCTTGCTCTGCCTCAGTTTCCTCTTAAAAACAGCATGTGTTTCTTAGGGATGTTACATTTTGAAGATCAAATGATATTATGTACATCAGTGGTTCCCAAACTTATTTGGCCTACCGCCCCCTTTCCAGAAAAAATATTACTCAGCGCCCCCTGGAAATTATTTTTTTTTAAATTTTAATAGCAATTAAACAGAAAGATATATGTATTAATGTTTCTACCTTTTTCGTAAAATATAGTAAAGAAAGGTGTAAATTAGAAACATTGAAGTTTGAAATTATGAAACTATTTATTGAACTCAGAATAGAAAGGTAATACAAAAAAAGTTAAAACAAATGCACCTGTGGCCATCACCGCCCCCCTGGATCGCTGCAGCGCCCACCAGGGGGCGGTAGTGCCCACTTTGGGAATCACTGATGTACATACTAGAGGCCCAGTGTACGAATTCGTGCACCAGTGGGGTCCCCTCGGCCTGGCCTGCGGGATTGGGCTGAATATCTCTCTGACATCCCCTGAGGGGTTCCAGATTGCAAAAGGGTGCAGACCAGGCCGAGGGACCCCACCGGTGCACAATCGGGGCCAGGGAGGAACGCGGGAGGTTGGCCAGCTGGGGAAGGACTGCAGGAGGGCCCCAGGGCATGTCCAGCCCAACTCAGCCAGACCCCACCAGCAAGCTAACCTATCGGTTGGAGCGTCTGCCCCCTGGTGGTCAGTGCACGTCATAGCGAGTGGTTAAGTGGCCTTAGCATATCATTAGCATATTATGCTTTGATTGGTCTAACAGCCGACTGGTCGACCGGACACTTAGCATATTAGGCTTTTATTATATAGGATACTCTCAAAATTAGCTCCCTACACAAAATAGAAGTATAGTGATTTTCACCTTTCCCAATCCTATCTATAGGGAATATGCTAATTGACCCTCACACTATGGCAAAGATGGTGGCGCCCACAGCCAATAAGGAAGGAATATGCTAATTGATTGCCCTTCCCTCAAAGATAGCGGCATCCACAGCCAATAAGGAGGGAATATGCTAATTGAATGCCACGTCCTCAAAGATGTCAGTGCCCGCAGCCACAGATGGCAGTGCCCAGTCCCCTCAGCCCCACCAGGGAGGCAGGTTCGTGGCAAGCCCTGCCTCCGGAGTCCCCCAGTCCCCTCATCCCCCCATCCGCCCAGGGCCTGCTTGAGGTACAGACAAGCCTCAGATGGCGGCTTCCCAGCCACCCAGGCCACCTCAAGGCTCAGGTAACCAGGGCTGGCCGAGGCTTGCGCTGCCGGCAGTGGCAGCTGCAGATGTATGATGGGGAGTTGCCTTCCCCTGATCGCTGGGTCGCCTCCCACCCCTGAGGGCTCCCAGACTGTGAGAGGGGGCAGGCCAGGGTGAGCCCCCCCCCCCCCTACTCCAGTGAATGAATTTTCATGCACCGGGCCTCTAGTCTATAATAAGAAAAGCATAATATGCTAATTAGACCAGACATCCTCTGGATGCCCTTCCAGACAAAGCTGGGGCTGCGATGGAAGCCCTGGTCCCGGCAGTGGGCGGAAGGAAGGCCTACTCTTGCATGAATTTTGTGCATCTGGCCTCTAGTTCATTATAACAAGGAAATATTTAAAGTATGTTATACTTTTTTTAATTTTATGCTTCCCTATAGAATACTTTGAGTTAAATAAATAGCTACCTATTTGTAATCAGTAGTTCTGTCTTTAGGTTACTTCTCTGAAATCGTTAGAGTTATGTTTTATCTAGTTAGATTTGTTGTTCATGCTATTTGCAAACTTTAAGTTGATTTTTGGTTCATACAATTGAAATAACACTGTGTAGTGAACAAATGTAAAATCAATTATAACTCATTTAATCTTGTTGTGTGTTGATCAAATACAATTTATTCTTCTTCTGAATATTCAAACTAAAGTGGTGATTTGCTAAACAAAAATGAATTTATTCACTGAGAGGATATTTTTAGGGTTTTTTGTTGTTTTTTATAAAGAGGACAGCCAGAACAAAACTCATTTTGCCAAATCATTTTAATGTAGAAATTTGATGCTTGTCAATTCTAAATGTAATTTTTAAGGACTACTATTTAGACCAACTAGGCGAATAACAGGAACTCCAAAGCACTAGCATTTTCTGTGTATTCCTTAGTTCTTGTAGATTGACTCGTATGGTATCAGAGAAAAGAAAATTGTGTAAAAGTCCTGTGGTTGGATGTTGAGTCAACTTATGTAATTACTAGAGGTCCAATGCACAAAATTTGTGCACTTGTGGGGGTCTCTCAGCCCAGCCTGCACCCTCTCACAGTCTGGGAGCTCTTGGGGGATGTCTAAGCTGTCAGTCGGACCTCCTTAGTGCCACCGTGGAGGGGGGACAGGCTCCCACCACCGCCGCTGCACTTGCCAGCCATGAGCCCAGCTCAGGGCTTCTGGCTGAGCATCACTCCCGCTGTGGGAGCGCATGTACCACCAGGGGGAAGCTCCTGCATTGAGCATCTGCCACCTGGTGGTTAGTGCTTGTCATAGCGACCGGTTTTTCCACTGTTCGGTCGATTTGCATATTAGTCTTTTATTATATAGGACTAGAGGCCTGATGCATGAAAATTCTTGCACTGGAAGGGGATCCCTCAGCCCAGCCTGCCCCCTCTCACAGTCCGGGAGCCCTCAGGGACGGAAGGCGACCCAACAATCAGGGGAAGGCAATACCCCATCACACCTCTGCTGCTGCCACTGCCGGCAACGCAAACCTCGGCCAGCCCTGGTTACGTGTGCTTTGGGCGGCCCTGGGCAGCTGGGCAGCTGCCATCCAAGGCTTGCCTGTGTCTTGGGCCGACTCTGGGCAGCTGGGGGGCTGAGGGGACTGGGGTACTCCGGAGGTAGGTGCGTGGAGCAGCCGGGCCCGCCTGGATGCGGGCCTGTCCTTGCCATGTGCCTGCCTCCCTGGCAGGGCTGAGGAGACTGGGCACTGCCATCTTGTGGCTGTGGGCGCTGCCATCTTTGAGGGCGTTGCAGTCAATTAGCATATTCCCTCCTTATTGGCTGTGGGCACCACCATCTTTGCCATGGCGTGAGGGTCAATTAGCATATTCTGTCATTATTAGATAGGATAATAGAACATATTTTCTATCCTTGCTTATTCTAGTGAGCTTATGACTTCGAAGTTGTCTTCATTGTTATTCTGAGATCATACTTGGAGGTACAAAGCTCCAAACTAGAATAAAATACATATTCTAAATATAGGATCTTTTTTCTTCTGATCTTTGGTATCTGTTTATTTAAGGAATTGATCAATGCCTGGTGGTGAATATATGCAGCCTTGAAAATTAATTGCTAGGTTCTTCTAATCTTTATTCTTTAGACTTGTAACAATAAAAACACACCTAGACTAATTGGCTTAATTTTTCTCTTTAGTGATAAGATATATATTTGCTATACATTGCTCAATGGGATAATAGATGCATTTGACTGACGGGTTCTATATTACTAAACGACTGATAATTTGTATTTTCCATTTACATTTTAAGTATTTTGTTTGTTCCCTGAAAAGATATAGGAAAAGGTAAAACTGGATTATTCTAATACAATAATGAGGGCAATGATTGATACCAAAGAGAATTCAACTGAATAACTAATGCATAATCATAAGTAGATTAATCCATGTTATTGAGAAAATAACAGTAAACTTAGATGCCACAAGCAAGAATGAATAAAACGGCATATTCTTTGCATATGAGATATACTGGCCTTCATTTCCACATTGCGAATGAGAGAGAGAGAGAGAGAGAGAGAGAGAGAGAGAGAGAGAGAGAGAGAAAGGAAACACTGTTGTTTTAAGGCTTGTCATGTTTTAAACATTACCAGGTTCTCATGGAATATTTTAGGGCTTTGGTTGAATATTTTCTTTGAACAGGTGATTAGCAGTAGCTAAAAAAGTGCTGCCCTATCACTAAGCCTACATTAAAGCACTGTTCTTTATGGCTGCCATCTTGTGCCTACCTGTGCCTCACATTTGAGAGGTAAAGATAATATTTTTATAATATATCACTTTAGAACACAATGGAAAAGAATACATTTAATAGAAAATGAAGTTACACTTTGGAAAAACTTTAGTTGTGAAATTTCATACTTTATTAAAGAAGTTATTGACTAGGTTGAAATATCTCATTTATTTGAGAATTTTACAAAGTGTTTGAAGGAATTGCAAACAAACATAGTAGAGTGATGAAAGGTTGGTAATGTTAAGTCCCTAATAGGCTAATAAGTAATTTGTTGGTTCATCTGAAACTGACTTTACAATAAAGAGCAATTTGAAGCTGAAACAGTTTAACCATCAGCATCTGCACATCCTTTGGGACATTCTTAAAGGGTTGTATTCCATTTTCATAAGTTTCACGGTCATCAAATGTTTAACTTATAGCTCCTTGTATTGAATGTTAAGATGATGAATTGTTTGTGCTAGTGTATAGTATATCGTGTTCTCCAATTCTCACTGATAGCATTTTTTATTGAATTTGGCAATACCAGAGAGATTAATTTGATTAATTTGTATGTCATCTAGATTTCTTAAGTCTCTACCTTCTTATTATTGCAAATAGGGGTTTCTAAGAATAAACTTATTTTCCATTGTTTATAATCCAGTTTTTGCACGTGGAGAGAAATTTTATATTTAGTTACAAAAGAAAATACTTTTAATGGAAAACAGACGAGTAGATCTCATATTTTTTATTTTTTTAAAGATTTTTTTGACTGGTATTAATTATTTAAAAATATTTTTTTTTATGTTCCAGTATAGGAATATGTATAAGAATACAGGCATACATTTTTAAGGTTTATAAAAAGTATCTTCTATTTTTTCCTAAAAATGTTGTCATCAGGAATTTTTAGAAAGCATTAGTATGGTTGAGCATTGTCTCTTATCAAGGTGAAGACAACTCCTAACAAAGCATTTAGTGGGAATGTGTTGGATTCTAACATAGCTGTTTACTTTGAGAAAATTAGCCAGTGTCTTCATATTACCTAACATCCATCCATCTGGAAAGTGTGTGGATTTAAATTTGCTTTGTAATGTTATTTTAGAGACTTGAGACAAAATTGAAAACTTAGGCAAGAAGAAAAGATTTTTGAGTTTAGTGAAAACTGTACTAAAGAGATTCCTGGCTTATATAGCTTAACTATCCATAAATGTTTAAAGAAATATGTCTCTGAACAAGAAGACATTTATAGCCCTGACCGGTTTGGCTCAGTGGATGGAGCGTCAGCCTGCGGACTCAAGGGTCCCAGGTTCGATTCCAGTCAAGGGCATGTACCTTGGTTGTGGGCACATCCCCAGTAGGAAGTGTGCAGGAGGCAGCTGATCGATGTTTCTCTCTCATCGATGTTTCTAACTCTCTACCCTTCTCCCTTCCTCTCTGTAAAAAATCAATAAAATATGGTGTGTTTTTTTTTTAAAAAAGACATTTATAAGCTATCAACATTTTTTATACAATGCACTAGATTTCTAAGTTATAGAAATATACAGGATATTATCATATGTTAAAAAATGTTGAGTAGGATAGTTGTTGTTTAAGTAGTCTAAGACCCAGTGATAGAAATGATGTATGATCAAAAAGTTAGTATCAATGGAAATACTTTCATTTTTATATTTTATTACTATGTTATGAAGTAAACTAATGTACTCTTCAAGTAGGCATATTTGAAATATATAGACTATTATGTTTTTGTTTTTTTTAGGGGAAGGCAATGTGCACACTTAATTTTTTATATTTTAAACTTTTTGGCGAAAATAAAACAACCATTAATTGTATTATTGGGCAATGTTTCAAGTTAATTTATGAGGAATGTTTAATTTTAAGTGCAAGCAATACTTTGGGGGAAGTGAACACAGGAAACTAAACTAATTCTTTTTTAGAATAAAATTTCACAAAGCATATTAGATTTAAAAGTATCCTAAACAATACTTCTATAGATATATGTAAATTAAATCTTTAGAGGTATGAAGCTAGACTTGAGGTCAAGAGTACATCTTGCCTTCCATATTTAATTCACCTCTGTACCTTCCCTGCCAATTAATCCAGCAGTATTGGGTGAATGCTTTCACAACAGTACTACTTTATTAAATCAATGTAAAACCATATTCCAACATCTTGGAATGGAAGACATTGATATTCTTATAGGAACTATGAAAATTGGCCCTTCCCCAATATAATAGACATATGTATGATTGGTGCATGTGAGGAAGTGGCTTTCCTTGATGTATTTCCCAATATATAATTATATGTTTAAGACACTTGATTAATGATATCATAGTAATAATGAAAAACATATAAATTAGTAATAATATAATAGCATTTAAAATAATAATTGTTAACATTTATACGGGGCTTACTATGTGTCAGCAGTTCTGTAAGTCATTTACCTGTATTAATTCACTTAATTCTTATAATATCCTCATAAAATAGATACTATTTTGTCCATTTTACAGAAGAGGATACTGAGACACAACTCACACAGGTATTTAGTACCCAGTGAAGATTCAAACAAAGATAACATGTCTCCAGCTTTCCTCCTCCTAAATAGTATACTTTCTAATATGCAGTGATTAGCTCATATAGATTTTTAAAAATATCTGAAAGTAGTGAAATATCATACTTACTGTATTTTTTAAGACATTCTTGATTGTCAGTTTAACAAACTTTTTTTCAGTGCTTGTCCAGGACTGATCTTATATGTCTGTCCAATGTTAAACTGTTTACTTTTGGATCCTAAAACACATATAAGACATCCAGGAAAATATATAGTGCACAGAACTGCCTCATTATACAAAAGTGTTTAAGCATTAAAGATCTACATGTTGGCTGACTTTCAAGAGCGCACCCTTTTAGGACTGCTTAACATGATATGGTGATAGAGACTCTTTTAAAGATCCATCCTGTAATAGTACAACAAACTATTTAAAACATGGCTGTCTTGTGAGAAGGTCAGGGAAATTCCCAGGGCAAACTGGGTTTAAGAGAAAAAGAACAGAGCTGAGACTTGATTGTTGAGCATAGGTACACAAAGGAGAAAGCCAGGTTTGCCCTGGGATGCCAAGATCAAGAACAGGGTGAGAACACTGATAAGACAAATGTGAGACAAAAGTAAACTAAACTTATCCAGGTTAGAAATGACCCTTGATTACTTTCAGAAGCAAATTCAAAGCTTTATGCAGGAGGCAATTACAATTTAGGTTCTCAAGATTTTCAAAAATTATGCTTAATCAAATAACAGCTCTTAACCCCAATCAACAAACATACAGAGAAACAAGGGGCTGAATGGTGAAATGACCAAGACAAAAAAAACAAAGCAAAACAATAGATAGAAACCCACATGACTCCAGATATGGAATAAGATATGAAATGTTTAACAGATGAAATTAAAGAGAGAGAAATAAACAAGAGACTACCAAAGATGACTAAGCATGTTTGACAAAGAACCTAATAGAACTTAAGGAAATGAAAGCACGATACTTGAAATTAAACAATGATTATACTCAACCAAAGGAAAAAAAATGGTGAATTGAACAATAGATCTAAAGAAATTGTTCAGAATGCAGTCCAGGGAGACAACACAATTGGCAGTGTAAAAGATTTGTTAAGAAATATAGAGTATGAGATGGGAAGACCCACCACTTGTATAATGAAAGTCTCAGAAGGATAAGTTCAAAAGAATGAATGAAAGATATTATGAAAACTGATGGCTGTGAATTTTCCAGATGAAGAGTCTGGAAGTACAACTTTTATCAAGAGAGATAAATAAAATTCACTTGAAAAAATATTTTAGTGAAACTGTGACTACCAATGCAAGTGATTTCTCATAAAAAATGGAAGCCAAAAGAGATATCTTCAAGTGTTGAGAAAAAAACTTGTTCCAATTTAGGATACTCAGCAAAACCACTTTATGGAACAAGTGAAAAATTAAACTATTTTTGAATAAACAGAAGAGGGCATTTTCCACAAATATCCTTACCTTACTGCAGTGGTTCTCAACCTTCTGGCCCTTTAAATACAGTTCCTCATGTTGTGACCCAACCATAAAATTATTTTTGTTGCTACTTCATAACTGTAATGTTGCTACTGTTATGAATCGTACTGTAAATATCTGATAAGCAGGATGGTCTTAGGCGACCCCTGTGAAAGGGTCATTCGACTGCCAAAGGGGTCGCGACCCACAGGTTGAGAACTGCTGCCTTAAAGGATCTTCTAAAGCAGGAATTGGCAAACTCTTTAAAGGGCCAGCTAGTAAAAATTTTAGCTTTGCAGGCCACACAGTCTTTTGCAACTACTCAGCTGTACTGTAGCAGTGCAAAAGCAGCCATAAGCAGTATGTAAATGAGTGTGTGTGGCTATGTTCCAAGAATACTCTATTTACCATAACAGGTTGGTCCACCAAGGACTATAGTTTGCTGACCCCTGGTCTGAAGGATATATTTAAAGAAGTAGCAATTCCCTTGCCCCTGCCTTCAAAGAAAGGTTTGAGAGACAAGAAGACATATGCACCATGAAACTTAATGTAAAGAATAAAGTATAAAATGAAACAATGTGTAGCTTGTTTTGTAGAAATAGGAGACAGCTTAACTATTGGACAACTTAGTTAAATAAATTGAAAGAGATTTTTGAAGGTCAGGTCTTTTATGTTCTCTGTACATACAAGAGGAGGAAAGCAGGTAAAGATATAATATTTAGGCCTCATTAAGTTGTTAATTTATGTGATAAAATTACAAGGATGCCTAGTAAGAGGATAGACATATCCAGTAAAAATTCCAGACTTTAAGGGGAGAAATAGAGCAAGAAAGACATGTAACTAAATAAAAACAGGAGAAAATAAAAGGAGCATACGGTAGATAAAGCAGGGCAAATAGAAAGAATGATGTAAGGTGGTGGGAACAATCCTATATAATAAAAGGCTAATATGCAAATTGTCCCCTCGACTGGGAGTTAGACCAGGAGGTGGGGCCAGCCTGGCAACCCCCCGCGGTCCCTTCCCCCTGCCAGCCCCGCACTCGATCGGCCCCCCACATCCCGATCAGGAGCGGGGCCAACCGGGCAACTTCCTGTATCCCCTCCCCGCAGCTGGCCCGGCCCAATCATCTCTGATCGGGCTGGGCTGGCCGGACCACACCCGTGCTCGAATTCGTGCACTAGGCCTCTAGTATTTTATAAATCACAATATAATTTTTTAAAATATTTTATTGATTTTTTTACAGAGAGGAAGGGAGAGGGATAGAGAGTTAGAAACATCGATCAGCTGCCTCCTGCACACCCCCTACTGGGGATGTGCCCGCAACCAAGGTACATGCCCTTGACTGGAATCGAACCTGGGACCCTTCAGTCCGCAGGCCGATGCTCTATCCACTGAGCCAAACCAGTCAGGGCAACAATATAATTTTTTAAAGACTATAACATTGGACAAAAAGCAAAGTCTAGCTTTATGCTTTTTGATGCCTACCTATAAATTCAAGAATACAGAAAAGTTTGCAGTAACAGAACAGTTAATGAAATACAAGGAAAACATTAATCAACAGAAAAAGGGAAACTATGTTAAAAACAAGTAAAGTAGACTTAAGACAAGGGAATATTACTTCAAGATGATAGAAAATGTAATTCACCAGAAAGGTACAATTTTAAAGTTTACATGTGCATAATAACATAGCACCAAATAATCATGTAAAAATGATAAACTCTAGAAATAAATTGACAGAGTCAGCATTATATTGGGAAACTTCAACAAAGTCCTCTAACTTATTGGTAAGTTAGAAAAATATTAAAGACATGCGAGCTGTAAACAATTAAATTAACTGACTTAATTTTATTAACATACAGAACAGCACTCTGCAATTAAAGAACATATTCTTCTCAGTCACAAGTGGAACTTTTGTTAGATTAATCATATACTACAGATCATGAAAGAGATCTTGATAACATGAAAGAGATCTTGATAACTAAATATCAGCTTCATGCATTGACCACAATAATAACATGAAGTTAGAAATAAACAAGGATGAAATTTAAACTTCTATTTTGAACATTTTGAAAAACACATTAGGGCCCTGCCGGTGTGGCTTGGTGGTTGAGCATTGACCTATGAACAAGGGGGTCATGGTTTGACTCCTGGTCAGGGCACATTCCCTGGGTTGTGGACTGGGTCCCTAGTGTGGGATGTACAGGAGGCTGCTGATCAATGTTTCTCTCATCATTGATGTTTCCATCTCCCTCTCCCTTCCTCTTTGAAATCAATAAAAAAAAAAAAGATTATTAAAAAAAACACATATTAGGTGTCAAGGTAGAAATCATAGAAAAAATATAGACCTGAACAATATTGAAAATACTCCACACCAAAATTTGTGGGATGAAATAATAGTGGTATAAAGAAATTTATATCCTAAGTGCTTATACTAAAAAATCAGAAAGGATGAGAATTAACAAGGTAAGCATCTGACTTTAGAAATTAAAAAGGAATTATATAACTCTAGAGAATAAAAGGAGGGAAATGAAGAAGAAACTGACTTAAGAGGGAAGTTTTTAAAAGCCAAAATGTGGTTGGTTTGAAAGGACAAGTTAATTGGATAAACTTCTGAAAAAAATTAATCAAGAAAAAATAAATAATATTGAGAATGTAAAAGGAATATGAAGACTGATACAGAAGATAGTAAAGAGATAAGAGCATACTACAAAAATTTGTAGGCCAGAATTGGAAAAGTTGATGAAATAGGTAAGTTCCTAGAGAGAAAAAAAAAAATTACATATTGAAATTGACTTTAAAAGAACTGGAAAGCTTGAATAAGCCTACAGCTAATTTTTAATTTGATGACATTTCAAATCTGGCAAACTAAATACTTGGCTCAGAAAGTTTTACTGTTGTTTTACTATATTTTAATGAAGTGATTATTACAAATTAATAGAGTGTATAAAAAATACATTATGACCAAATGTTCAAAAAGATAAATTCTTCAGTTACAAGTTGAGTTTATCCCAGAAATGAAAGTTTGGTTTTATATTAGAACTAGAGAACTAGTGCATGGAGTGGTGCACTGGTGGGGGGCGTGGCCTGTGGGGATCAGCCCACTGTGGGAGTGCCTTTCATCCTGGTCAGCTAAGTGGCCTTGGACCCGCCCTCTGAGCGGCTGTTGAATGAGGAGATTAGTCTGAGCTGATATTTCGGGGTAATGTCTTGGGTAAAGGCGTGTTCTGTGTCCTGGAGGAACCTGGCAAAGAGCTTTGCACCCCAAAGCCACTCGGTGAATGTCCTTGATGTGTGATGCCAGGTTGGTGACACCATCAGGGATGTTCAAGGCAGCCATGTTCCAGGATCCTCAGCCATCAGGACGGCCTCCCCGAAGGGTCCACAGTCACGTCCCCTCTTGCCATCCGCCTATACCAGCTCCCCGCTCTCTTTCTAGAACACACCTAGAGGGACTACAACAGCTGGTGGCCAGAGTCTGGATTGTCTCAGGTATTTGATAGGTGCAGAGATTCAACCTCACCCTGGGCCTCTCATCCTAGTCAGCCAAGTGGCACTCCCACTGTGGGTGCTCACTGACCATCAGGGGGCAGCTCCTGCGCTGAGTGTCTGCCCCCTGGTGGTCAGTGCGCATCATAGCGACTGGTCGACCAGTCGTTCTGGTATTTCCACCATTCGGTCACTGGGCTTTTATATATATAGATATTTATAAACATAACTTACCACATTAAGAGTTACAGTAGATTGAGAAAAACATTCTATAAAATTCAGTCCTTTTTCAGGTTTTAAAACAAGATGACAGACTTACATAAACTACTTGAACATTTCTATCTGTAAATAGAAAACTAGGGACAAAGTGGAAACCCCCAACCTAATCATGGGGATTTAGCTTCTAGCTAGTACAGTTTTATGAGACAAGAAAGAAAAAGTATAAAATTTGAAAATGAAGAAATTAACTTCATTATGATTGCCTATGAATAATACAAAAAGGAGTCTATAGGAAAATTATTAGAAATAAGGACTTTTATCAATGGAATATTTAAATATATATTAGTTACTAAATATTAAAAATGATGCTTTTTAAAAGTCAATTTAACAAGAGCAATTGAGAAGACACAGAGAATAAATGTAACATAAAATGTCTAAAACATGAATGGAAAAAAACGTATGCATTTTTTTCAAAAGACTTAAAAAGACCTAAGTTAATGGAGAGCCACATGACATTCATAAATAGAAAGACTCAATATTGTAAAAATATCAATTCTCTGTAATCTACAAAATCAGAGCAATTCTATTCAAAATCCTAATAGGCCTTTTCAAAAGCCTTAGTAAGTACATTTTGAAATATAGATGACAGAGCAAAGGCCCAAGAATAGTGAAGATTTTTTAAAGAAAAAAGATAAGGCAGAAACCATGATAATTAAGACAGAGTATTACCAGTACAAACATGGTTATCTTGACCAAATGGACTAAAACAGCCCTAAAACTTCAGCACATATTATGGCTGCTTGGAATTTAGAGAAGTGGCTTTGAAGATCAATCTGCAGTGATAAGCTAGTAGGGAAATGTCTATGGGTCAGCTAGTTTTCAATGTGAAAAAAAGTAAATTGTATCCCCACTTCATACTATTCAAAAGCATTGATTCCAGATAAAGTACATACTGAAATGTGAAGAGAACAGCATCATTAAAACTTTAGAAGGAAATATAGGAGAATAGCTTTGTCTTTGAATTAGGGAAGGATTTCTTAAATAAGGTATAAGAGGTACCAGCAATATGAAAAAGATTTTTGACTACATAAATTTAAGAACTTCCATTTACTGAAAGTATATAAATATTTAAGTAGTACAAATCATTAAGAACATGATGAACAACCTAATGGAAAAGTGAGTAAAAGATCTGAATGGCATTTCACAGAATAGGAAATATAAGTTATAAGCATGATTGGATACCATTATATCCCTGCCAAATAGAAGACTGACAATGACAGTTTGGTGGTATGTGTGCTATGATCCCAAGGGATATCCACTGACACAACCACTTTGAAAATACATTGACATCATCTAGTAAGATTGAAGATGAATGTCTCCTTATAATCATCAACTTTACTCCTATCAGAGAGACCAGTGATTTTCAAACTTTTGACCATAACTCACTTTGTAAAATTTTGCAATGGGACTCAGATCTTTTATGTATGTGTATTTTTAGAACAGAAAATCATTAGCAAACACCCACTTAAAGAATGGCTGCCACCAGTTTCTAAACAAATTTAAGAACCAACTAATGTTGATTCATCTGCACCTATTGTGTTGTTTGTCATTTTTTTTTGTTTGAAAAGAGGTCTTTGCTCCTGACTAAATAGTCAGGTATTGCATGCAGACTGGTAAACTCACAGAGCTTTCAGACAAGAGCCTGTGACAGACTCTGTCTGGGAAGTTGTGCAAGCACTCAAATAATTTCTTGTGGTACAACATAGCCAAAAATAGTTGGTAGCAGTGCAATTTATTTGCCAATTGAATAAATAGTAAACCAGGTCAAGAATAAGATGATTTTAAAAAGTCAATGTCTTATAGCTAATTATCTTTATGTATGGCTCAACCTTAACTTTTCTGGCTTTGAATTTAAAATTAAAGTAACTAAGAAGCAATTGTTTTTTTTTCAATAATGTGGTTTTAAAACTATTCAGCTTTTCTACTTTAGGCTACTTTTGCTTTTCAACATTTAGAATAAAAGAAAATTCCAAATTACTATTAGAACTGGAATATTAGTTTTAAACTAAATACCTATTTCTATGCTGTCTGTTGGTATTTTTCCAGCTAAATTCTTCTCCTAATAGGTATAATGTCAGAATAAGATATGTTTTAAATGAGATAGGCTCTTAAATGAAAATCAATAGTGCATTTTCCATAAAGCAAAATAACTTTAAGAATTACTTCAGACCTTATTTCTAAATATAAACATTGTTATTAAAGGTCCTGGCAAGTAATTTTGACTTTTTATTGCCCAGTGGAATACTAAAAAGGTGTGGCAGTTATATCTGGTATAGGTACTCTATTAAATGTTCTCATTCAAATGCATCCAGTCATTAAAGTGGAAAATTCGCATCAGAAAATTTTGTACTTTAATAAGTTTTATAAATAAGCAACATGATATATATTTTCTAATCTATCGCCATTTCCTTTTATTCACTTTATTCAAGCAAGAAATACGGTTTTGATTTCTGGATATTTGCTTATCTTTTCCTCCACCACAATCCATTCTTCCTACACCATCTCCCCTACACATTCATATATGGGTGCACATGCACACACAAACACACAGATGTACACACTTGTCTCTGAAATCATGCTTTTAAAAAAAAGTTGCTTCTCCTGTGTTCCTAACTTATGTTGATTTTTATAGCATTTGTTGTCTTATAGCTGACAGTTAACATATGCTAACATAGCATGAAGCAACATGGTAGAAAAAAACATAGGTTACAGCTAGCTTTCAAATCTTGCCTCTGCCTCTTTCTACTCCTGTTATAGTGAACAAATACTTAACCATTCTGTACCATAATGGAGAGTACAGAATCCATTTTGTAGATTGGAGGGTTTGCACATTAAAGCATTCATTATTGCAGCTGGTATTCCATAGCTTAGCAAAAATAATGTGTTAATACATCATGAACTGTGAAGAGTATGAGAATTTACCTTGTTAGCATTCTGTGAATGTTGGCAGAAGACACAAGACTGTGGGGTCAGAGACAAAGAACAGTTTGTTACATCAATAGCAATAGCCAGAGTAACAATTTTGTAGATTCCTGAGCCTGAATTCTCATAGGGCAATGTTAAGAGGGTCTAATACCTGCATGCTTAGTAGTTTGTCTTACTAGAGAAAAATCTAAACTTAGGAAACACAAACTTTTTATTTTTTAAAATATATTTTATTGATCTTTTTACAGAGAGGAAGGGAGAGGGATAGAGAGTTAGAAACATCGATGAGAGAGAAACCTCGACCAGCTGCCTCCTGCACACTCCCTACTGGTTATGTGCCCACAACCAAGGTACATGCCCTTGACTGGAATTGAACCTGGGACCCTTGAGTCCGCAGGCCGATGCCCTATCCACTGAGCCAAACCGGTTAGGGCGGGAACACAATCTTTTTAAAGAGATAATAAGACTAACTTACCCACCTTTTCCCATCTACTATATTGTACAGCAAATAAATCCATTTGCTTAATAGGTAGACATTATCTCCATTCCCAAGACACTGCATTATACAAATACCTTTGAAAAGATACTTTGAAACAAAGGTGGTTGATTAGTACTTGTGTCTTAGAGTGCATAGTTTTACATTCTGGCCTAGAGGACCATAAATACTAAATGATCAGGCCTCAGAACTCCTGACTTCACCTTACACTATACTGGTTGCCTTTCTCTCCAACCTGCCAATAGCCTTTGCATTTATTCTTCCTCCCAGATCATCACCTAGCTAACTCCTTGCCATTCAAATTCAGCTTGAATCAAATCAGTGAGTGAGGCCTTACTGACAACCAAATATAAAGTAGCTCCCCAGGCTTTCCATCACATCACTCTGTTTTTTTAATAATACTATATTTATCAAATTTATTGTTTATTTGCCTTCAGCCCCACCCTATCACAAAGAATGTAAGCATGTTTTAGAGCTATAAATATATCTCGTCTTTAAATAGTATCATGTGCTACTCAATATCTCAGTAAGTATTTATTGGATGGGTGGATTTAATTAGTATTCTCTCTATGCTTTTTGTTCTCTTTTTCCCCTTGTACTTTTCCTTTTATTGTTTTGATTAATAATATTAAACTTTATTATTTGATTTCTAATGAAAATCTTACAGTATTTCTAGGGTTAAAAAATATTACAGTAAAGGAGGAATTAACATCTTCCCCAAACAAGATGAACCACCTACTTGTTAAGTTTAATTATACACTTTTCTATTCAATATTATTATTGATAAACTAGCAATTAGATAACCTGTTTGGTTTCATTGGTACTGAGAATACAAACTCCATGCTGTTTGTTGGAACTTAGAAAAATCCATGTTTACCTGCTAATTCCCACTCTTGCAACATGAGAGGCATTTCTTGATTTGTATAGTACTTAGAAAATAAGAACTTAACTGGTCATATATCTATAGAGATCTTTTTATAGCTTCCATGTTCTTTGTTTTGATGGACAATGAGCTTTCATTTAAAATGCCAAGTGTTTATTTAGTCATCCTTATGACACTTCTGCCTATATGAAAAAAAATTGTTAAATGATTGTAGTGTAAAGGAGCTATTACATATTTTTAGCTCATTTTTATTATTTGCTCAACTACTTCACTTGTATTCAATAGTTTACTTTGCAGAGGAGGTATAGACTTTAATACATCCACTAGATATTCTTTTGGAAATATATATAGAAAAACAGTTTTGATTTGTAATTTAAATGGTTTTTATTTTTAGTTTCTGTCTCCCTTCTCTTAGTTGATTTCACTAAGATGCAGGTGCTTTAAACATAACAGTTGTATTTATAGATACATGACATGATACATGACATATTTAATAAGGGTTCGTATGCTAATCTTTTAAAAGACTGGGTTACTAATATAATAAGTAACCATTATTTAAAAGATATTTAATCACAGTTCTACAGATTAATAATTCTCCATTTTTTGGTGTGGAATCACTGTGGTTAAAATTGATCATTTTTCAAAATTAATTTGTTTTATAGCAAGCATTAAAGGAAAATGTCAAAAAAAGAGAAGCAGAGGAAAAACAAAAACGTGTCAGAATAGCCCAAGAATTGGCAGAGAAAGAAAGGCTTGAACGCCAACAAAAGAAAAAGCGCTTATTGGAAATGAAGACTGGTGAGTACTATCAAATTTTCTATTTATACTCTGTACAAGTAAGATTTATACTGGTTACTTTATTGGTAGTTGAATATACTTAAGTAAAAAAGGGAGATATGATTACTTATTTGTGTTGGTAAATCGTAAAGCTGTCCATTTTTTATGGGCTTTCCCCCTTTTTGTTTACTAACTCATAGTGTTTTCATTCTAACTTTGGTTGTAGGTGACTTTGGTTCCAGATATTCACATTTCTTTGACAACTATTTCAACAAACAATCTGTAATAATTTATGTCAGTTAATGTGGGAAACTGGAAAACTCTATAGGCCTGTTTCTTCAATAAAATACTATACCAAGGGAGAAAAAAAGTGATGAAGGGAAAACTAACTGATTAAAAGAGACTAAAAAGACATATCAATCCATTGCAGTAAACAGAATTTAAGTATAGGGCGAGGCAAAAGTAGGTTTATAGTTGTCATATGGAAAATAATACAATAATCTACAATAATAAAAGGGTAATATGCTAATTAGACCGGACTTCCTTCCTGATGAAGCTGGGCCAAAGTGAAGCTGCCCCGGTCCCGGTGCCTGCCAGCAGCCAGAGGGAAGCAGCCCCGGTCCCAGGTGCCAGAGGGAAGCCGGTGCCTGCAGCTGGGGGAAAGAAGGTCTACTCTTTATTTTTATTTTTATTTTTATATATTTTATTGATTTTTTAAAGAGAGGAGGGGAGAGGGATAGAAAGTTAGAAACATCAGTGAGAGAGAAACATCGATCAGCTGCCTCCTGCACACTCCCTACTGGGGATGTGCCCGCAACCAAGGTACAAGCCCTTGACTAGAATCGAACCTGGGACCCTTGAGTCCGCAGGCTGACGCTCTATCCACTGAGCCAAACTAGTTTATGGCGGAAGGCCTACTCTTGCACGAATTTTCGTGCTCTGGGGCCTCTAGTTAATAAATAATGATCCAAGAATGAACTGTGTTTTGCTTACTCAAAACTGTAAACCTACTTTTGTCCTACTCCGTATACTCCAATCCAAACAAATGTAGGAAAAAACAGTCTGAAATTTTTGAATTTCAGTATCTTTAAGAGACTCACTGAAATTTTATAGATGAAAAGAAACTATGTTTGGAATTTCAGTCAAAATAGTCTAGTATGACTGTAAAGTATGTGGGTGTAAAGATGAAACAAGATTGGCTACAAGTAACAATTACTAAAGTTGGGTGATGCATACTTGGAGGGAAGGATTTGTTCACTACATTATTTTCTCTATTTTGGGATAGTTTACAGTTTGACTTTGGGTGGTGGACACACAATGCACTGTACAGATCATGTATCATAGAAATGTACACTTGAAACCCATATCTAATTAACCAATGTCACCCCAATAAATTTAATTTTTAAAAATAGCTCTTGGAAAAAGGTTAAAAAGAAAAAATTAGCAAAATTACAGCTTTAGACAGCTATATATGTATATTTTCCAAAGCTAAAAGATACACAAAGTTAGGAGCAAAAGAATTAAGTAAATTGTAGTTATATTTCACCCCCTGAAAATTCTGGCTCTTCTATCTCCAAGCCACTAAGGACTGCAGAAGCCTTTAATTAAAATCCATCAACTTCACTGCTAAATTACCATAGTTTACAATTCAGGGCTGCAAATTCACCTAAGGTTTCCCTGGGGGAACACAGAGATGCCTTCTTGCCTTCTCTCCTTTCATTTTTACAGACATATTTTATCTTTAATAAAGCAAACTGAGTACTTTAATGTATCGCACATGCTTCTTCCACGGGGAAAAATTCATCTAAACACAATTTCTATAAGAGTACACTTGAAATTCAAGAAGTGTTCTCTTGTTAAGGTGTAAACAAAAATGGAGATCAGGAAGGTTTAGCATTGATTTTTAAAATATGCTTCTGAAAGTCATTTTAAAATAATCTATTACTGCCTAGTTTATCAAACATTCTGGTATTTGAACATTAGCTCATTTAGTGTTGGTTAAAGAGTCATCCAGACAGTTCCTCATGGCAGATTGCTGTATTGTTTGCTGTGGGTTTTGCCTGAGGATCTGTCATACAGAGCTTCTCAACAATTCTCTTAAGTTAAAACATTTTAATGAAACTTCAAATCCAATATAATTTTAATAATGATTTTATTTAAACTTATATTTCTCCTGATGAAAACTTCCAATGTTATGAATAGTGTTTTTTTTCCCAATTTTAATATAATACTTTTGTATTCTAGAAAACACCAAAAAAGTAGTAGGTCTTAAGACCATGATCTATAATCCTCCTATCCAAAGAATTACTATTAATATTTTGGTACATTTTTCTTATAGTTTTAAATTTTTCTGCCTTTTAATAACAGCTCTATGATCCTAGTGAATATGCACTTTACGGTCTTGCTTTATCTTGCTAAACTTTCTGAATGTTTTATTTTATTCTTAATTATGATTTTTAATATCTATGTCATTGCATCCACTTGATATGTGATTTCACACTGAACTTGCATTAGTCAGTAATGAGGTTAGAGACAATACTTATTTCCATCTATTCAATGCAATAAATACAGTTATGCATAAATAATTTTAAAATATAATTATTAGGATATGCAATCAAAAGGGTAGATATCTTTAAGACTTTGGATACATATTGCCAATTGATATTCAAAAGTAGTCTAATTTCACCAACTTTTAACATTAATTTATAAATTTGCTTTGGTATTCTCATTCTTTAAAGATTTTTGTTAATATAATAGATTAAAAAGTTTGTTTTTTTCTCTTCTGTTTCTTTACTACTGAGGTTGGACAGTTTTCAAGTATTTATAGTCTATTTGTATTTATTCGTTTTGAATTGTGCTTCTTTTAGTCTTCTTCTTATTGATTTACCCAAGTTAGCTCATTATATATTAACTAGAGGCCCGGTGTACGAAATTCATGCACTGTGTGTGTGGGAGTGTCCCTCAGCCCAGCCTGCACTCTCCCAATCCAGGACCCCTTGGGGGATGTCTGACTGCCAGTTTAGGCCTGATCCTGCAGTCAGACATCCCTCTCGCAATCTGGGACCACTGGCTCCTAACCACTCACCTGCCTGCCTGATCGCCCCTAATCGCCTTCACCTGCAGGCCTGATCGCCCCCACCTGCCCCCCCTACTGACCTGATCTCCCCCAACTGCCCCCCCTGCCAGCCTGATTGCCCCCAAATGCCCTCCCCTGCTGGCCTGATTGCCCCCAACTTCCCTCCTCTGCAGGCCTGATCGCCCCCAACTGCCCTCCCCTGCCGGCCTGATCCCCCTAAATGCTCTACCCTGATGGCTTGATCGCCCCAAACTTCCTGGAAAAAGGCCCTACCACTATGGCTTTGTCTCGAAGGACATCCGAAAGGTCTCCGGAAGGTATCCTGGTCTAAAAAGAATATTAATATTTTATTAGTATAGATATTTACCTTTTAAGTATGTTTTCTCAATTTGGCTTTTTATTTTTCTATCTTGACATAAAAAAGTTTCATTTTTGTTATGTTTCATTATAATCTTTTTGATTTTTTTATCATCTTAAAATTTAGAAAGTCATTCTTTCAGCAATTTTAAATCCACTTCAAGTCTTTTCTAGTTTCAATTTTTTATGATACTATCCTATCTAATAAAAAGGGAATATGTTAATTGACCCTCATGCCATCACAAAGATGGCGGTGCCCACAGCCAATAAGGAGGGAATATGCAAATTGACTTCCCCACCCTCAAAGATGGTGGCACCCACAGTCACAAGATGGCGACGCCCAGTCCCCTCAGCCCCGCTGGGGTGACTGCCTCCGGAGTCCTCCAGTCCCCTCAGCCCCCCAGCCACCCAGCACCGACCTGAGGTGCAGGCAAGTCTTGGATGTCGGCTGCCCAGCCTCCCAAGGCTGGCCCAGGACACAGGCAAGCCTCAGATGGCAGCTGCCCAGCTGCCCAGGGCCGCCTGAGGCTCAGGTAACCAGGGCCGGCCGAGGCTTGCGCTGCCAGCAGTGGTAGTAGCAGAGGTGTGATGGGGCGTTGCCTTCCCCTGATCGCTGGGTTGCCTCCCACCCCTGAGGGCTCCCGGACTGTGAGAGGGGGCAGGCCGGGCTGAGCGACCCCCCCCCGCCTCCAGTGCATGAATTTTCATGCACCGGGCCTCTAGTTTTATTATAACTCTTTATTTATCGTTAATATATTTAACACATGGATTTTAATATAGCAGCATTTATTTCTGAATTTTACCAAAACTTTTCTAATATTTAACCATCAATTATAGTTAATAATTGGCTTATGTTGGTTTCAAATAGGTAATTTTATGTCCAGGATGTTACTTTTCTATTCTTAATTATTAAAGTATATTTGAATATTTTTATTTTTAAAATAAATTTAAGGAAGGGTTTCTGTTGTGTAATTTGTTAATCATAGGACTCATCTTATTTGACCTATTGGATTATTTTACAAAACTTTTTCTATACTCTCTCTTTCCAAACATGGCCTGCAAATTATTATAGATGCATCGCAATAAGTCTCTCAGTTGAGAGGAGTTTGCAATACCTTTAATATGCTGAGTTTTTATATATGCCAAACATTTTTATATTCTCTGGAAGAATATTCTTCAATTGATAGTCTGGTTAACATTGATTTATATTAATTATATTCAATGAATACTTCAAAATAATGTCTTTAAAATAGTGTATATTATGTGGGAATATTTAAATAGATTTAATCAAAATCACTTGATGCAAGATAAGACATTTGATACAACAGAAAGCTATGTGGTAGTAAGCTATTTTGAAACATTTTCTCTCTTTTAAAAAACATTTGAAAAGCCCTGTTCAAGTGGTTCAGTTGGTCGAAGCACTATCTCATACACAAAAAGATGGCAGGTTTGATTTCTGGTCAGAGCACATACTTAAGTTGTGGGTTTGATGCCCAGTCAGGGCATGTACGGGAGGCAACCGATTGATGTTTATCTCTCACATTGATGTAAGTGTTTATATGTGTGTGTGTCTCTCCCTTCCTCTCTCTAAAATCATTTAAAACATATCCTTGGGTTGGGATTAAAAATTTTAAAAACAACAACACTTAAACATCTTGGAAATTAACTTTGATTTTTTTTTTACACTGGAATTTTAAAGAATCTAGGGATATCTTCCAAATTTCATAGTACCAAACATGCCATTTTCTCACCGAAGTGAAAAATTTAGATCCTGTCTAAAGTTTCAATAAATGATGATTATTCTGAATAGTCTTTAGTTTTCATTTAAATATAATACAATTATTAATATAGAAGTATTTAGTCTCTTAATATTAATCTAGCTGCTACATTATAAGTCAAATATATTATTATTTGTTGATAACCTTTTAAAAATAGTATAAATATGCAGTCACCTTTTTCTTTCCATGTTAGATGTAGAATATGCTTTATGCCAAATCATGATTTTAATAACATTTGGAGGTTTTATGAAGTAGAAGTTACAAAAAAGTGTGTCTAATTAGTATTCACTAGTGAAAATATTCTTAGGCAAAATATCAGTTTCTGACACTTCAAAAAAATTTATTTTGTTGTTGAGAGTATTACAGATGTCCCCCATTTTCCCCACTTTGCCCTTCTCCACTCATCTCCCACCCCATCCCAGGCCTATCCTCACCTGTCTATTTCCTTTGTCCATGGGTTATGAATAATTGGTACTTCTAAATTCCTTCACTTTTTTCATCCATCCCCTGACCTTTTTCCCATCTGGCAACCATCAAAATGTTCTTTGTATCTATGACTCTGTTTCTATTCTGTTTGTTCATTTATTTTTATTTTTAGATTCAATTGGTGATATGTATTTGTTGCGATTTTATTGTTCTTATTTTTGATCTTTTTTACTTCTTTTCTTCTTCTTAAAGAAGACCCTTTAACATTTCATGTAATTCTGGTTTCATGGTGATGAATCCTTTAGCTTTTCCTTATCTGTAAAGCTTTTTATCTGACCTTCAAATTTAAATGATAGCTTTGCTTGGTAGAGTAATCTTTGTTGTAGGTCCTTGCTTTTCATCACTTTGAATATTTCTTGCCATTCCCTCTGGCCTGCAAAGTTCCTGTTGGGAAATCAGCTGACAGTTGTATGGGTGCTCCCTTGCAGGTAAGAAACTGCTTTTTTTTTTGCTGCTTTAAGATTCTCTCTTTTTCTTTAACCTTTGCCATTTTAATTATGATGTGTCTTGGTGTGGGCCTCTTTGGGTTCCTCTTGTTTGGGACTCTTTATGCTTCCAGGACTTGTATGTTTATTTCTTTCACCAGTTAAGGGAAGTTTTCTGTCATTATTTTTTCAAATAAGTTTTCAATTTCTTGGTTCCTCTCTTCTCCTTCTGCCAACCTCATCATGCGAATATTGGTATGCTTGAAGTTGTCCAAGAGGCTCCTTATACTATCTTCATATTTTTGGATTATTTTATTTTATTTTATTTTATTTTATTTTATTTTATTTTTTGTTGTTCTGATTGGGTCTTTTTTGCTTTTTATATTCCAAATTCTTGATTTGATTCTCAGCATCCTCTACTGTTGAATCCCTGTAAATTATTCTTTATTTCATTTAGTGTATGCTTAATTTCTGACTGGGCCTTTTTTATTTATTGATGTTCTCACTAAGTTCCTTAAGTTCTCAGTAAATTCTTTGAGCATCCTTAAAAATCATTGTTTTAAACTCTGTGTCTGGTAGTTTCCTTGCTTCCATTTTATTTAGTTATTTTTCTGGAGATTTCTCCTGTTCTTTCATTTGTGACATGTTTCTTCGTCTCTGCATTTTGGCTGCTTCCCTGTCTTTGTTTCTATGTATTAGGTAGGGCTGCTATGTCTCCTAGAATTGGTAGAGTGGCCTTGTGTAGTGGCCCAGTGACTCAGCCTCCCCAGGCACCTGAGCTGGAAAATCCAAGAGTGCCTGTGTGTGAGCTGTGTGTACTGCCCTATTGTAGTTGAGCCTTGGTTGATGTTGGCATTACTGGGAGGGAATGACCCCAACACCAATTGGTTGTGAGGACCAGTTTCAACTATAGCAGAAGAGCAGCTGTGTAGAAGCCTACCCTGTGGAGCAGGACTTACTTTAGTGGGGCTTTGGTGCTCACTGAGTCCACCCCTTAAGTGTGTCACTCGTGGTGATGGTGGTGGTGGGGTTGTAATCCAGTGTGGTCAAAGCTGACTGCTGGGTGCACTGGCTCTGGAGCCTCCTTGGAGGTGCAAAGTCAACCACTTCCTGTGCCCTGCCTGGGGCCACACAGAATGAGCTACAAAGCAATCTGCAGATGGCTGCTATTTATGTTGGGCTTGAAGATGCCCAAGAGAGGCCAAGCTCTGAACCTGGGGCCACTTATTGAGAAGTATGGGGCACACTGCTGCTGCTTGTTTGAGAGATTTTAGGAAAATCTGAAGCATAAAGCAAGAGAGTCCAGTTGTATGGAAAAGCCAATGGGAATTGTTTGGATTAGCCTGAACGTAGGGAGGGGAGGGATTTCAGGGAATCACCAGAGTGGGGCGAAAAGTATTAGCTAACTTGATGGATAATTAGATATGGTGCCTGCCTGCTCTGTGGCAGGCAGGGCTCAGCAAAGGAACAATGGCCTCTGCTAGCACTTTTCTCTGGGATAAAAGTGCTTTCCCTCCAGCTCTCACCCTGATTCCAGACAAGTTAGTTCCTCTCTGAGTGTCCCAGGTTCCTTTAAAGCTGCTGCTCCAGAGCTGGAGCTTAGAGGGAGTCAGAGTAAAATCATGCACTGGCCCTTTAAAAGAACTGTCTGAGGCCAGCAGCCTCCTGGTCACTCAGCCCTAACCCCTGCTGGTTTTTACAGCCACTATTGTGGGGGCTTCTCTTCCTGCTACTAGAACCCTGGGTTGGGTGCCTGGTGTGGGACAGGGACCCCTCACTCCTCAGGGAAACTTCCACAGCCAAGATATCCCTCCTGATTTTAAACCATCTCATGTGTATGTGGGACCAGCCAGTTCTTCGATACCACCCAGCATCTCTGTCCCTCCTACCAATCTCAATGTGCTTCTTCTTCAATTCCCTAGTTGTAGGACTTCCATTCAGCTAGATTTCAGGTTATTCTGAATGATGGTTTCTCTGTATTTTAGTTGTAGTTTTCATGTGGCTGTGCGAGGTTGTGAGTACAGGGGTTTACCTACGCCGCCATCTTGACTGGAACCTCAGAGGTTTTGTTGTTTTTCTTAAATCCTCATCGAGGATTCTTTTTCCACTGCTTTTCAGAAGGGGGGGGGGAGTAAGGGAGGGGGAGAGAGAGACATTGATGTGAGAGAGACATATCGACTGGCTGCCTCCTGCACTTGCCCCAACAGAGGGCGGGGAGTGAACTCACAACCCAGGTACTTGCCCTTGATCAGGAATTGAACCCACGACCCTTTGGTATGAGGGCCAATACTCTTTCCACTGAACCACATTAGTCAGGGCCAGAACCTGTTTTTTTGTTGTTGTTGTTTTAATATATTTTTATTGGTTTCAGAGAGGAAGGGAGAGAGAGAGATAAAAACACCAATGATGAGAGAGAATCATTGATTAGCTGCCTCCCACACCCCCCCTCCCCCACTGGGGATAGAGCCCGCAACCCGGGCATGTGCCCCCGACTGGAATTGAACCTGGGACCCCTCAGTCCTCAGGCCAACACTCTATCCACTGAGCCAAACCAGCCAGGGCCAGAACCTCAGTTTTTGACATTTTTAACAGATCACTGAGTTTGATGCATTTCTAAAATTTGACAAATACTGTCTTCACACATTGTATTATTATGAAAAATATAAGTGCTGTGGTCTTCCAGTATTATTTTATTGATATAGGAAAGAAATATAATAGCTCAATCACTTTTGTTTCTTTTTTTCATCAACAAATAGGTTTTTTTCTGAATGCTCGAGTACAGTAATAAGTAAGGGTAAATAAGATCCCTGCTACAATGAAGTTATAAATTCTAATAAATGAATCAGACAAACAACTTGTATAATACAGATTATAAAAAGTTATATGGTATTTATCCTTCTCTGACTGGCTTATTTCACTTAGCATAATGCTCTCCAGTTCCATCCATGCTGTTGCAAATGGTAAGAACTCCTTTTTACTGCAGTGTAGTATTCCATTGTGTAGATGTACCACAGTTTTTTAATCCACTCATCTACTGATGGGCACTTAGGCTGTTTCCAAATCTTAGCTATGGTGAATTGTGCTGCTATGAACATAGGGCTGCATATATCCTTTCTAATTGGTGTTTCTAGTTTCTTGGGGTATATTCCTAGAAGTGTGTTCACTGGGTCAAATGGGAGTTTCATTTTTAGTTTTTTGAGGAAACTCCATACCACATGATCTCACTCATTTGTGGAATATAATGAACAACATAATCTGATGAACAAGGACAGATCCAGGGACAGAGAGGCATCGACCGGACTGTCAGGCCTCAGAGGGAAGGTAGGGGAGGGTGGGGGTAAGGGGGAGAGATCAACCAAAGGACTTATATGCAAGCATATAGGCCTAACCAATGGACATGGACAACAGGGTGGTGAGGGCATGAGTGGGGGGGATGGAGGGGGTAATGTGGGGATAAGGACACATATGTAATAACTTAATCAATAAAAAATTTTTTAAAAAGTTATACGAAATTAAATAAGACAGGATAATAAGATGGAGATGGAGACTAGCTGGAATGGCAACTGGTGGCAACAAAATTTGGTCTTAGAGAACTAAGGAGAATATTAATATATACCAAACATACTAATTTAAAATATTGGTAATATAAAACTACTTAAAAATTGACAGGAAAACCAGTCATTTTTGTATAGACCATGGTACAGTTGACCCTTGAACAACACTGGGATTAAGGCCCTGATCCCCATGCTGTCAAAATTCCCCATGTAAATTTTGACTCCTCATTAACTTAGTTGTCTCTCAGTATCTGCAGGGGATTGATTTCAGGACCTCAGCAGATACCAATGTTCATGGATACTGACATTCCCTATAAAAAATGGTGTAGATCAATGCATACAGTTGGCTCTTTGCTGCCATGCATTCCCAACTGCTGATCGCAAACAGTACAGTATTTACTGGGGCGGAAAATTCCACCAATAAGTGGACCCACACAGTTCAAACCTGTTGTTGTTCAAGGTCAGTTCTTCCACTCTTACCTTTCTAGAAGCTGTCAGCCTAGCTTTCCTGTTCTTAAAAAAATGTAAAAGGCAAATTGTTGAATTCACAATATTTTGTCACTTTCTGGACCAGGGACTTTTTGCTCCACCTTATTTTTGCATCTAGGACATGCATCCCTAAATGAGGAAAGGAAACATATATTTCAGAGAGAAAGGGAGAGGGAAAGAGAGATAGAAACATCAGTGATGAGAGAGAATCATTGATTGGCTGCCTCCTGAAGACCGCCCCCACTGGGGATTAAGCCAGCAACCCAGCCATATGCCCCTGACTGGAATCGAACCCAGGATCCTTCAGTCTACAGGCCAACACTCTATCCACTGAGCCAAACCAGTTAGGGAGGGAGCTTCCTTCTATATATTTTCATGACGTTAGTATTTTTACCATACAAATTGAGCTGCATTTTTCACAGATGTTCACATTCTTCTCTCACTACCTGTGGTAGTAAACTAAATCCTTGCTCATTCTTATCCATCATCAATCATTTCTTGTCTTTGGCAAGGAAGCAGGCAACTATTTTCAAGTCTAATATTTTTTTATCGCTATTATTTCAGAATGTGATTTTTGTTAATAAAGTGAAAATAAAAGAATAGTGGGCTAAATTTTCCTAAGAAGCAAAATGAAGCATTGAAAATCCTTTTGAGCAGAAAAGCTAAGAAAGCACAGAAACTCGTGTTATCATGTTATAGCATTAAAAGGGCATTTCTCTCATTTTTGTTTTCTCTAAAAATGATGAGCCTGGAGGTTTCTTAAATATGTACATATACAATTTTGGCTACTTATGTTGAATAATTTGATATTATATTAAATAGACAAGCAAATTAACTATATTTTCATGATGTCTTTATTTAATCGGTATGTGAATTTTGAATACATTTTCTTAGGTTGATGTTTAAATTAGAATTATTTTAATTTATAAGACATCCAAAGTGTTAAATATCTGATGTTGAAAGCAGTAAGTATAGACACTAGTATTTATTTATTTAAAGTGCCTAGCTATCCTTATGTTTAATCATTTCTAGTAAGACAAATAGTAATAGTGGTTTTATGTGATCATGTACAAGGTTTTCGAAACTGCATTTCTGTTTCTTAATCATGGAAGTGAATAGGGCATTTGATAATACAATTCAAATATTATGCTTCAAGACTTCCTGAGTATGTAAGTTGATTCACATAATTTTTAAATAGCACATCAGAATGGCCTTGAAATGGACCCAGAGTTGTATAATTATGTTTTGTGGGGAAGTAAATAAGAGCTTATTTAATGGAGCAATAAAAACTATATGAGTAGCTCCTATATTTTAGTCTTTAGGTTACAATTTGTGTATTATTTATTAGATTTAAATGTCTCATTTGGTACAACTTCAGTCTATTAAATAAAAAGATAATTAGCTTTTAGAAATCTGTTGTTTACCCACATGGCCTAAACTGCTCCTTTGTTTTCCATTCTGCAATTTAGGATAACTAAGCAATTAGGCCTCCATTTTAGAGGAAATGCATATTACATAAATACTACTTGGGAATGTCTGCCAGTCTCAACAGATAGCAATTAATGTGTATACTTGCTTTCATAAAGGCTTTGACAATTACCCTGTCCTCTTCAGATAACATAAAACTTAGATTATTTCCCATAATTGTGTATATTCTAGTTTTATGCAGTAGTGCTTTCAGTTTTCTAGCATTATTGGCAATTGATGCACATATATATAGGCCAGTGGTTTTAATCATTTCTCTATTTAGGAGAATATAAAAAATTAAATTGCATTGACTTTGATATATTTCTTTTTTCTTACCCCACCTTTTTTGGAATAGTACTACTACTACTACTACTACTATTAGCAACACCATCTCATACTATAACTGCTACACTACCATTGATCACATATTATTTGCCAAGCACCATATGTGTTCATTATTGCATGTAATGCTTACAACAAACTTAGACTATTCTTATCAAAGACTACTTTAATTTCTTTGTACATGGTCACAGATTTAGCTAGCAAATAAGCCAGTACTCAAGTTTTCTGAACAAAGGTAATATTTTTAACTATTGTGCTGTTATTACTTACTATTGATGATTTAACCATAGTGAAGGGGGAAAGGACCAAAACTAATTTTAGTAATTGGTAACTAACACTAGACTATACTATGTATGGAGGTTGAGAATTATCTTCCCTGGTAACCTTTGAGAGGGACAACTATCTCTTTGGTACTATATTCAGTGCTAAACTAGATAGCTTCTTCCTTTGGGACGTTTGGGAGAATTGCTAAGTTAGGAAGCCTTCCCTACTCTGGTTCAGGTTCCATTTTGATTCTTTTGCTTATTCAAAGATTTAGTTATCCCAGTGCCCCAAACTAGGAGGTTAATATCCATACCACCCTTCCTCTCTTGAACGAGGGATTTCTCAATGGTCTGAGTGGTTCTGGGCCCAACACAGCTCAACAGTTCTGAAGAGGGTGGAAACGTCTTCAGTACTTTTATCGTTTGACGCAGGTTTGAAGTTAAGGAACCACGGAATTTAGAATATACTAGTTTGGGAAGGGGCACAAACACCTTACTATGTTGTGTTCAGGAACAGGTACCCACAGACACTCCCCCACCGTCACCAGATCCACCATGTAACAATTTTTTTTAATTTAAATTTTTTAAAAAATCTTTATTGTTGAAAGTATTACATATGTCCCTTTTTCCCCCCATTGACTCCTTACAGCCCACCCTTGCCCTAGGCCTCCACCACCCTATTGTTTGTGTCCATGGGTTATGCACATACGCATACAATTTTCAGTTACAGTTTACTTTCAATAATATTTTATATTGGTTTCAACAGTACTGCATAGTGGTTAGACAACCTTATACTTTATAAAGTGTTTCCCCTGATATTTCCACCACCCACCATACATAGTTATTGCAATATTGTACTCTTAATCCCTTCACTTCTTTCTCCCAGTCCCCTGATTCTCCTCCCCTCTAGCAACCACCAGTCTACTCTGTGTTTCTCTGAGAAACAGAATATTTGTTTGCTTGTTAATTTATTTATTACTTTTTTATGTTTTTTATTGTTGACAGTATTACTCTATATAGAGATGAATTCATATGGTATTTGTCTTTCTCTGACTGACTTATTTCACTGGGTATAATACCCTCTAGGTCCATCCATGCTGTCACAAATGGTAAGATTTCATTCTTCTGTATAGCCAAGTATTATTCCATTGTATATATGTACCATAGCCTTTTTATCCACTTGTCTATTGATGGGTGTTTGGGTTGCTTCTATAGCTCAGCTATTGTAAATAATGCTGCAGTAAACATAGGGCTTGCATATATTGATTCAAATTAGTGTTTTGGGTTATAAATTATTTTATGTTAGTAAGAGATTAAGATTCCATGAACCAATATTAGGGCTGACTGTTGAGAAATTTTTCCAAAAGTCTCACTACACTAATAGTTATACAGCTATTTATTTGTGTGCAGCAATCTCTTTCATTAGAATAACACAGCTTCAATTATGAAAACTCATTCATTATCCATCCTTTGTGTGAGTTAATACTTGTCCTCTGTGTGTAGCTGTGCAAGGCTCACACATCATCCTCTGTCTTCTTTCAAAAGCCCAGAAAAGGGAAATTAGGGAATGAGGGTCTCAGACTTTTCCAGCACAATACATATTGAAACTCTGATTATTGTGATTTTTTTTTACTTTGTTGAGTTATGTATTTCACTCTTATTTAAACAACTTTGTGATACTTCCTCATACTCACTAGTTACTGTTTAATCAATATTTAAAAGTCATTTTTAAAATGTTTTTTCATTGCCTTTCTTATGAGTATCCTGTCTAATAAAGAGGGAATAATCTAATTGACCCTCACACCATCGCAAAGATGGCGGCACCCACAGCCAATAAGGAGGGAATATGCTAATTGACTGCCCCACCTTCAAAGATGGTGGCACCCACAGCCAATAAGGAGGGAATATGCTAATTAACTGCCCCACCCTCAAAGATGGTGATGCCCACAGCCAATAAGGAGGGAATATGCTAATTGACTGTCACACCCTCAAAGATGGTGGCACCCACAGCCACAAGATGGCGACGCCCAGTCCCCTCATCCCTGCTGAGGCGGCAGGCGTGTGGCAAAGCCAGGCCCTCCCGCCTCCGGAGTCCCCCAGCCCCCTCAGCCCTCCAGCCACCCAGGGCTGGCCCGAGGTACAGGCAAGCCTTGGATGGCAGCTGCCCAGCTGCCCAGGACCGCCTGAGGCTCAGGTAACCAGGGCCGGCCGAGGCTTGCGCTGCCGGCAGTGGCAGCAGCAGAGGTATGATGGGGGCGTCGCCTTCCCCTGATCTCTGGGTCACTTCCCACCCTTGAGGGCTCCCGGACTGTGAGAGGGGGCAGGCCAAGCTGAGGGACTCCCCCTTCAGTGCATGAATTTTCATGGACCGGGCCTCTAGTTATATAGTATTATCTATATGATGAGTAGAAAACAGACTCCAATTTTTGTTTAAATTTGTTTTGGAATGAAAGATTAAATGCTAATTATCATAAATTTTATTTGATACAAAATAATTTAAATCTTTATGGTGTAGCATGGATTCCTTCAAAGGAACTTACCAAAGAAATCTCTGTATTAACATCATTTATTTATAACTTTTCTGTTACTAAGCACAATTCACCCTGTTCACATTTTGGGCAGAAATGAGACCATTCAGTTCTTTTGATGTTATTGCAATGTGAAGAATGCTATAACTTTGATAACATCAGCTACATTTATTGTATTATACTTGAGAACTCAATTACAGTGGCATCTTCTTTGTGTATAGCATTGACTAGTATTCCTCAGGTAACTTGGCCTCCCTAATCGGAAGTTATTTGCATAGTGCATGCTTTCAAACCTTCCATGCCAGATTGCCAGTTCTGAGTGGAATTACTTGTATTTGATGGGAAGTTATTTTATTTTTGGAGATAGGCAATGAACATTGTCTTATTTTCAAGCATAATAATAAATCTAACTTTTAAGAAACTTATCACATTTCTTTTATCTAATGCAGTCTTTAAATATTATGAACATCTTTTTAGCATTTACCCTGAGTAACAGAGGCCTCTAGAGACCTGCAATTGTTTTAGAGCTAAAGAAAGATACACTTTTGAACCTTCTTGGTACATTCATAGAGTCTTGTCCAGCACTTTTAAAAAGAAAAAATATATATGACAGTTAAAAAAAAAAGTGAAACTTTTTACTAGCCCTAAAGCCCAATACTTATTGGTGCCAGTCAAAAATTGTAACGGACAAGCAGACAAAATTGCAACAAACACAGAATTGCTTAGTGCCTCAGGGCAGCTAAAAACACTTTATGTCTAAACCCCTTTTGCAATTCAAAAATGCAAATTCTCTGAAAACCAGAATTTTTTAAGTAAGTTTAGTGCCCAAACGCATTTGATGTCAAACCTGACCTGAACTGATAGGAGGTCCTGTCAAATGTGAATATTAATGCTGCAGAAATAATAATAAGTCTAATTAGAGGATGTTGCCCCAGATTGCTCTGGGTGTGTTAAGATTTTACAGCGTATACACTGTTTTAATTTCCTTCAGTCTGAAAACCTGATTCTGAAGTACCTGACTTCAGAGGTTATGGATAAGAGACCATGAACTTGTACTTCTTAGTGCCTGCTCTCTTCTTTTGAACTGAGCCATCCCCCCTACCTCAGTCATAGTCATTCCTACTTCTCTGCATTTATTTCTGGTGTTGTCTTTGTCATAAATACCTTTTCTCTCATTTGTAACTGTGTATAACAAAATATGATTTAGTTCAATTCTTGAATTCTTCAAAATATCTTCTAAATATTTGTCCTTGATAATAGACAGCCCCCTTTTTTTATAGGCCATTATAGTCTTGTCATATAACTTATGTAAGAAATATTTCATTAATATTCATTTCAATTGTTCTAGTCTTATGCTTCTAATAGATTGTGTGTATTTTTCAAGAACATGGCTTGATGCCTTTTTTCCTTATTGGATCTAGTGTTCTGTGTACACATAGTAGATAATACATAAGCCACTCAAGATTTGTTAAACAATTGGTAAAAATGTAACTGGTCAAATAACGTCTTTTCTATTTTGAGTTTAGTTTGCAATATTGTTATTTATGTGTAAAGAAAAATATAGATCACACTACAGCCTTGAGCCAAGTTAGCCTGCACCTGCTTTTGTAAATAACCTTACATTGGAAAATAGCAGCACCCATTTCTTTACATCTATTGTCTGTGGCTGCCTTGGCACTACAAGTGCAGAGATGAGTAATTGGGACACTGACCACATAATCCACAAGGCCTACCTCAAGTAGTTGCTATCTGGTCCTTTACAGAAAGTTTGTCAACTCCTGATGTGGGTCAATAATTTATAGAGACTAGTCTTTGATTTTTATGACACAGAATTTAAAAACAACAACAAACCTGTTGTGTTTAATTTTTTCTTGTCTTCCTGTAGCCAAAGCACATATTTGCTAAATGGCTGATCTGTGTTAGAAAATGAGCATCTGATAGTTAAATGAGTAAAAATATTGATTAAAGGTAATGGTAATTGTTAGGGAAAACAGTCTTTCAGCACATTTCTAACAGCAGAGAATATCTGATTTTAAGATTCTATTAATATAAAAGGGAAAGTTGTGCAGTTGAACTTTTGAAATGCTAGCAAGCGCCTGGGCTGCCGATTGTGGCAGTGACCAATCAGTAGCCAACCACTGTGCTCCTTCCTTTTATCCCAGTTTATAGTTCCCAGTGTTTCTGTACTATTGTTTGTATATCTTTTGAGATGAAAATATCAATGTGTCAAAAGGTCATAGGGGGAGCCAGATTTTTATTTTTTTTATTAATAGGCTGTCTCTTTTCTCTTCCTGTTTCTGGTCATTTTGACATTAAATCCTTAAAGTTGAAGGAAATCCATTCAGTGCTGCTGAACTTGGTCGTGAAGGTTGCTCAAAGTCTAAAGTGATTATCTTGCCTAGTGAAAAAGGAACTCAGTAGTATTTGGCTTTTGATGATGAATAAATATACCCTAGGGCAGACAGGGAAAATTAAGCAGAGAAATTGAATATTTATGTGTTACTTGAAAATTGCATAAATGGCCATTTGTGTTCAGATGAAATTAGACATTATTTTGTAATAGGATTTTAAAATATTGTTTCCTGGATAGCTTCCTTCCTCGATATCCAATGTTCTTCAAGAAAATTAGAAGCAGCACAGTATTAACAGAGTTAACATTGAGGGCAGCCTTAACACAGGCTAGATGCCCCAAGGCAGGAAGAATTTGATGACTAGTGTAATAACAGAAAACAGATGACTGTTTTTGAAATGAGCAATTCGCAAGAGACCATTGCCTGGCTAGAGTGAACTGTCACAATAAAATTTCCACCAATAATTATCATTAATAGGTAGAATTGACAGTAATTTTAATTCAATATAATCCTTTGAGTGTTTATTTTTAAACTATTAGTGATATTCAGGCAAGAACTCTTGCAAAGTAGAAACATTTTTGTCAAATTATTGTTGAATCAGAGGCTCCATCACTGACTCCCAGGAGTGTTGTATAAAGCATAACTGCATTAGGAAGCTGGTAGTCTCCCCCAGTCATTCCAACTTAGAGCCTCTGACTTGCTATTAGCTCTAAAGATTTTAAATGTTTGCAGTTCCTCTTTTTAACCTAACTGCAAAGTAGCCTTCAAATGTCAGAAAGTCAAGGAAACTGGTGCACAAAAGGGACTATCTTAACTCAGAAGCCAAGAAAGGCGATCTTTCCGTTGCACTTCACATATCTTTTAGACGTATTGATTCTATTGGTATTGAATTGCAATTATGATCTCATTTCCAGTGGATATTATTTTTTAAAATATATTTTCATTGATTTCAGAGAGAAAGGGAGAGGGAGAGATCGAAACATCAATGATGAGAGAGAATCATTGATTGTCTGCCTCCTGCACACCCCACATTGGGAATCAAGCCCACAACCCCAGGCATGTGACCTGAATGGGAATTGAACCAGGACCTCCTGGTTCATAGGCAGATGCTCAATCACTGAGCACGCTGGCCGGGCAGAACTGCTGTTCTTAATACTGTACTTTTCCTCAGCAGGTGTTCAATAAGCACTTATAAAATATTTATGGTATTCATGTCTGTGGGACAAAAATTCCTCAATTTGTACATATTCTATTTGAGTAGACTTACTGAAAGCTAAATTGGCCCAATCCTAGGACAAGATATGACATCTGTCAAATTTGTTTTATATGCTCTTATGGTATCAGTAACAAATAGGTATTTCACAGTCAGGACAACAAACTCAGGTGTGCAAAGATGTAACTATTTCTATAAATACAATTTAATTTTTGACTTTGAGCCACCAACTGGAATAATGTTAAACAACTTAGCCAATTTCCTCCCCTTCTCCCTCTGATTTAACTCAGTAATTTCAGTGTAGAATTCAGTTATTTATATTTGAAATTCCCTTCCACTTTCTCTTCTTATTTTCTCTGTCCCTATAGTGGACTCCACACTTGAAAGTCTGCTTGGGTTCACTCCTATGGGTGTTCACTCTTGTAGCTTTACTTCTCTCTGGGCCTGAAACAGCCTCCCAGCTTTGCCATAATTCCTTTTGTTTGCTTTTGTAAAGGTGATGTCTATTTTGCTCTTGTAACCTGGGAACTCTGTTGGATTTCTCTTAGATCCCATCTGTCTCTGACATTGATGAGCCTCAAAAATGTATTCATGTTCTTCTCTTGAATTTGCACTTTCTCTCTGCAAACTTCTTATCCCCAGCCAGTGCCCTAGAAAGTTACTCTGCTCAGCTCCTAGATGAGTGTATGTGTGTGTGGGGGTGGGGTGGGGGGGGGGAGATGTGGGGGGTTACAGCCTACTTATGCGTAGATTGGTTCACTGGCACCTTTCAGTTTCATGTGGTATGTCTGCATGGTGCATCATCGGTGGATCTGCCACTCTCCCAATTCTGTATGTTGGATACAAGATACTTCCACTCTTGGATTCCACTCCCTGTGACTCCATGGGAAATTTCACCCTGTAAGTCCCATTTCCCCCCTGGAATGAGGAGCTGTGTGGATGGAATCTCCTCCTTTCCCACTCTCTCTGCCACCAGGCACTTTTCCACCTACAGTCTAAGAATGAATTGTGCATTCTCTCCTATGTGGATAGTTTCCATATTGCGAATGGTCCTTTGGTCTTTCACTAGGGTGTAGGAAGGGAGGGTGGGTTGGCACCTGAGCAATAGGGCTCAGACTTCTACTGGTCCTTTGAAATGCAGAATCTTTTTTTTCTTTATTGATTAAGGTATTACATATGTGTCCTTATCCCCCCATTGCCCCCCCCCACCCCACCCCCACTCATGTCCTCACCACCCTGGTGTCTGTGTCCATTGGTTAGGCTTATATGCATGCATATAAGTCCTTTGGTTGATCTCTCCCCCTTACCCCCACCCTCCCCTACCTTCTCTCTGAGGTTCGACGGTCTGATCCATGCTTCTCTGTCTCTGGATCTGTTTTTGTTCATCAGTTTATGTTGTTCATTATATTCCACAAATGAGTGAGATCATGTGATATTTATCTTTCTCGGACTGGCTTATTTTGCTTAGCATCATGAAATGCAGAATCTTGAATTAGGTGGATACCAATTGAATACAGGTAAATGAGCCAGGGCTTCCACACCTGGAAATCCACTGGGATGAGTAAGTTAAGACAGAGGCATGAAACGGACAGCAACAAATAGCACAGCATGCCTGGAGTGATCTTTGGGTAGAGCTGTGGGAAGAGATGAGGCTAAATTGGAAGTCAGGTGAGTGCTGTGCTTAGGGTTTTGGCTTCATGCTGGAGGCACACTCCAAGGGCAAGCAGCAGAGTGATGATCGGGTCTTTGAGAGAAATGACTGAGGGCAAAACTGCAGGTTGATTAGAAGTGGGGAGAGCAGAAAGAGCGAGAACAATTAGGGACTTTAATTTTGCAGGATATAAATGCCAAAGGCCTGAATAAGGATGTACTGAGAAGGAGATGACAGGATAGATTTGAAAGGCAGTTTTGAAGTAGTCCCCATGGGCTTTGTAGCTGATTGGATGTGGGGAGAATGGGAGATACTTCTACCAGCTTTAGGACACATTGATTTTGCATCTTCAGGTTTGCATCTGGGACATAATTGATCTTCTGAAAGGGATTAGCATAGGACATGAAACACAACTTGCACTTAGCTTTTTTCTTAAAGGAAAAATCTTCCTTGTTAACAAAGACATTTTAGGCATTCTTTTGTAACTGGACTAACCAAGAACATTTGGAACTAAATCGCGTTAGCTCATGAGGGTAAGCTGGAGTTGGCCCTCTCCTGGGCAGTCTGAGGCTTGGGATACCAATATGGTGACAGAGAATGTGTCCCATTACCCCACTGGAGGAAAACCTTCCACTGGAGGTGAAATCAGCCCAGTATTTGGGCTCTGGGTTTTCATTATTGAACTTTGCTTTTATGTTGTTTCCCTGGCATATGTGATGTTGTTTTAGTCAGTACTTTGTTATTTTTTAAGCATTAATCCTGTCTTATCTAGTATTCCAAAAGAATTTCCAAGGCTCTGTGTTATTTGCTCTTGCGATTTTAAATTTCTAAAAAAATGTTTATGACATTTTTCATGGAAAACATTCTTTTTTTGAAAAATATTTTTATTGGTTTTAGAGAGAGGAAGGGAAAAGGAGAGAAAGAGAGAAACATCAATGTGAGAGAGAAACATCAATCGAAACATCGATTGGCTGCCTCCTACATACCCCCTATCAGGAATTGAGCCCCAACCTGGGCCTATACCCCGACCGGGAATCAAACTGGCAATCTTTCGGTGCAAGGGACAGCACCCAACCAAATGAGCCACACTGGCCAGGGCAGAAAACCTCATTTATTAATGGAATTATTATGGTAATGGTGAAAAAAATATTTTCTATCAAAATGTTTCCTTCATTGAACAAGTATCTATTGAGCACTGTGCCTCTGGATATAGCAGGAAACAACACAGACATCCCTGCCCTGTGGGCCAGTATCTGGTGGAGAAGACAAAGAACACGTAAGATAATATATAGTGCTAGAATTTAGTAAGTTCTAAGGGGAATAAAATAAAGTAAGGGTGGGAGGATAGGAAGTGTGTGAAGAGGAGTGACATTTTAGATGATGTAGTTTTATTCATCTGCGAAAATTCTTTGTGTTACAGTGTTGTTATTCTCTTGGAACGCAAGCAGTGCCACGTAGTGTTGAGTGCTGTTAAGTAAAAAGCATCATGTCGTAGAGCCTAAGCCGTCAAAATTGGTTTAGGTCCTCATTCACTCATTCTACAGCACTGTCCTGTATTAAAATAAAGACTGAGATACTTTTCATTTCCCACTAAATATGAGTCTCTGTCCATGTGCAATATGTTTTTTTGTTTTTGCTTTCCCTTTGATTATAGGACGCATTTATTTGAAAGTTAACCTGCTTAGAATGTTTTCTCCACATTTTTGATCAGTAAAAGAGAGAAACGGGTTTAGAAAAAGTTTATGATATGGGGAGGGGGGCTTAGGGAAATACATATATATGCAGGTATGTATTTATGTAGGTATGTATATGAACACACCTTTTCATTAATGACTTGTCTCATGTCAACTACTCACTTACTGCCTATGCTTCTTAACTTTTTTGAATGGAATATGTTTAGTATGCATGTAGAACAGAAATAAGAATGTTGTGTATTACAGAATTAGTTGAACTTTTTACATATTGACAACTTCTCATTTTCTCTGACAAATACTCAATCAGTACTTCAATCTATTAGGAGTAGGGCTCATTAACATGCATAAACTAGCGGCCTGATCTATTTATAATGAATCTTTAATGTGTGATATAGTGTAGCTCCTTAGTTTTGTAATAAAAGTTAGAGTAGCCTCCAGTGATCAACCAGGTTCTGAGACCAATATAACCTGGATAAGACCTTTATCCATAACAACTGTCATTAGGAATGACTAGCATTTCACTAATTAGCTCATCATTTATAACCCATAAGCTTTTCACAGATGGCAAATGTTTATAAACACCCGCAGATGTGTGCACAGCTGACTCTCAGTTATCCGCAGAAGTAAGGGACATAGATAATTTAGATTCACACACAGTATGAACTCCTCATTTTAGCTAATTTCAATCTTTTTTTCTCTTTGGACTTTTTACCACAGCTGTTAATTTAATAGCAAATTAATCCAATTCCAACTTGTCCTCTTAGTGATGCACATGCCCGTGGTGAAAACACTAATATGTACAAATGTGGTCACAAGATGGCTGGCAAGAGGTTGAAAATGGGAAACACAAACCGAGATAACTATATTGAGCAATAGAGAATTGTTCATATCCGTTTGTAGCTACATGTCGAACAAGTTTCAAGTTTTAAAACCACAGCAAGCCACCCACTTCAACAATGTTGTACCTAAACTCTCTGGGGCAGAAAGGAAAATGTCCTTATATTTGAGAGAAAGGAAAGGACACCATTTCTGTGGCAGTCTGGTCCTGTTAACAATCATTTCTTTTCAGATAATTATTTGTATAATTTAGGGTCAATTTTTCATTGTAATTTCAGCTACCTACTGAATCAAATTGAGATGTAAATACAATAACCCACGTGTCATGAAGTTATTTCTTTGCCTTATTTCCTTTAACCTATTGAATCTTGGGTCTTGCTCTTGTCTTGTGATTTCTTAATCCTAAACTTTCATTCATTCCCCTTTGTGCACTGAGCTGTATTTCACTGATCTAGTCAAATTTAAAGGCAATGTTTGATAGAGTGCACCCAGAGCCAGGAGCCCTGTGGAGATAACTGAGGTCCACAGACCATTTATAGAATGAACTTTTAAGGATAACCAATGCTCCCCCAGGCCCTAGCAATCAGGCATTCAATCAAAGTGATGGTTCCTCATATACCTTAATTCATGTTTAGATTTTTGTTCTTTTTCTCATACAATCCTTTTTTTTCTAAATAAAATAATTCTCAAACTCAGTTTTTATTTGAGGATTCTGTATTCATTTTGTCAGCTTTTTGTAGTTGAGAGTAAAATCTATTTTTCTCTTGAGAGAGTTCAGCATATTTTTGCCTTCAGTTTCTTTGCAATTGCTAATGAGTTCGTGGAAAGTTCAGTTGTCTCTCATTTTCATTTCTTTTCTGTGTTATTTGCTTTCTCTGGAAGCATATGTCAATTCCTTTCTAACTTTCTGCTCATTCAGATTTGCCTTGTTATAGTTGCTGACTTCCTTTCTTTCACAAAGGTGCTGTTACTCTAAGATTTTTAAATTTCTTCAGTTTGTAATATTAATGCCACAATTTCTATGTCTCATTGGGGAAAGGATGGATGGGGGTTGCCATATTTGTGCAGAATAAATCTGCATTTTCCCTGTAAATGAACAGAAAAAAATAATGAATACTTAATATTTTGAACCACACATTCATATTGAATCTGGTAAAATTACTTTGTGCAGGGTAGGCAGCAGTGAGGTGGTGCTTAACTAAGCACATTCTTGGTACCCAAAGTGCTAATACACAAATTTCCACTGTTTTACTGTATTAAGTATAGGGTCCTATGTTTTAAAATGCAAATAAAACATTTCAGAAATATAAGTGCAAATACAGGTATCAAAAAATTATCACTGGGTAGCCATATTTTGAATGAGCCTACTCTGCCTCTTTATTAGGAAATTTCATAGCATTGTGCTCTCTTTTTTTGGAACATTCATCATGCCGGTCATCATAAATCACCCTTGGACTATAAGTCCCCTGAGAACAAGAGCTGGGTCTGGTTTCAGTGCCTGACATATTCCTAGTGCATTCTTGTAGGATTGAATAGAATTATAGACTTTATAGTTCCATATTCCCAACTCCTTGGACAAAACCGTTTGACTATTCTGCTAGCACCTCAAAATCAATTCATCTAACACTTAACATCATGTCCACATAAAACCTAATTTTCATGTTCTTATTTTGGGTTAATGATACAGCTATTTTCCCAGTCACCCAGGGTTGACACCTTCACACTACGCCAACTTTAATAATAGTGAAGTACAATTTTGATTATTTCACACCTTTCAAATACATTCTATAGCAGTTTTTCAGCCTTGAATCCAAGCTCCCTCAGCCCCTGTTCCTGACCTTTTTTCCCCTTCTTCCCGCGTGTGCCATATGCTGCTGTCAGAGCTTGAGTGTCGGGGGCCCAAGGGGCCCCTGTCAGTGCTCCAGGTGCCACTCATGGGGAGTGGCACCTCACAGCCTCTAGTCCGTTTATCCCAACTGCTCCTGACAGAAAATTCCTGAGAAGTCGCTACTATTCCCGAGCTTACCCTCCCTATTTTAGATTCTTGGTATTGAATTAAGCATTTTCATTTTCTGTATCTGAAATAATTTTATTCTTTTTTGAAAACTTTATGAGAAACAAATGCATTGAAAAGTCTTTTTTCAAAAATCTTCACCAATATATGAACATACTAAAACAAATCTAAAACATCCTATTATATGTTCAACTGGAAGTAAGCGATTGCCAAGCTTCAGCACTGTCAGGCTTATTTCTCAGAGTGAAGTGCAATTCTTGTGGGGACAAGACAGAGTCTGCTGGGAAGTGGGGGTTTGCTGTGTAATTAACCTTTTCCTCTCTAAATTACTCTTTGATTAAAGGGTTATGAGTGTTCACTGTGTGAGAGTCACATCTTGTTAAATGTCATCGTTTCACATCTACATATATATTTAAACAGATATATCATTTTTTCCCCTAACATTCTGTGCTTTTGCAATTGAAGGCATCTGTTCAGCAACCCAGACCTTATATAACACACAGGAACAACTTTGGCAACATTCTTTTTGCCAGTAAGTCAACACTGGTTTTTAAATGTGGCTTTCATTTGAATAGGTCACTGTGAACAAGCCAATCAGATGCAGGCACTTAAATACTTACATGGGAGACATTTTGACAACATTTAACACAGAAATAATTTAATAAGTAATGCCTCTCTTCAGTGCCATGGGGTGGAGTAATTGCTAACTAAGCAGGAAGTCAGAAAAAATATCCTCTGCTTTGTAGCTAATAGTTGTGAGTGGTCATAGAAAGCTCTGTATCCAGTGTCCCCACTGATAAAATAAATGCTTAGCTGTTTTCACTTACTATGTTTTGGATATGGTCCATATCAACAAATTAAATATGTTTCATTATTTTTTCACATTTAACATATTTCAGTATATGAATGTCATAGTTTATTTGGTCTGTCTCTTGCAGATGGGCATTTAGGTTAAGTCTCCTGTTACTATGAACAACATGGTAATGAATATCCTTGTATGTATGCCCTTGCATACATGTGAGTTATAAGTAGGATCATTTTCTTAGAAAAAAAATATTTCATCAAATGGTATGTGCAATTTTATTTCGGATATAGATTACCAGATTGCATTCCAAAGAGGTTGCATCTGTTTTATATGTCCATCAACAATGTGTTGAGTGACCTGTTTTCTAACATTTACCATTGTTCTAAATTTTTATTATTGTGCTGGTAGGTGAAAAAGGATCTTCCATTGATGTATTTGGAATATTTTTAATTATGAGTAAGGTTGAGGATTATACTCTGTAAAAGTCTCATTTATTTTTATGCTGGGTTTCTTGAACATAACATTTCTCTGGTTTTATGTTGTTTCGTTGTTTTTATTTTGAATTTGTTGGTCTTCTTACTGAGCTATAATGTTCTTTATTTAAATAAAAAATCAGTCTTAGGGAATACCTGTGTGTCAAATATTTTTTTCTCCTTTCTCCTTTCATTGTTTATGTGTACACTTTGTTCTTATTAGTCTTTTGATTTGTAGATATTTAGTATGATGAAATCTACATGGCATTTGGGTATTTATTTAGACTTTTCTTAGGAAGATCTTTTTATTCCACAACTAATGAAAAATATACCTTTCTATGTTGTCTGCTATACTTTTGCAATTTCATATTTTGTTGAAATGTTTGATCCAGTTGAAATTTATTTTGGTTGAAATTTTATTTTGGTGTACAAATAAATTACCATCACCACAGTAGTTACTGTATATTTTCTTATACTCTACTGATTTGAAATGCCACATTTATTATGTATCATGAATTAAGTTTTCATGTGTATTTGATATTAATTATCAATAGCGGCATATAATGTGCATTATTTTCCAAGCTTATTTATCACAGAACCACCCCCGCTTGCCCCACAAAACACAGATACACACACACACACACACACACACACACACACACACCCCTTCTCATGGGTCTAGCATTCTGTATATACACTTTGGGAAATTCTGTTTGTCTTATTGAAGTTTTGTTTTTTAAATATGGGATGTCTATTGATTACAATCTAAGTTTTTGCTATACTGTTTTGTAATAGCAAGCTAATTCATTGATTATATGGTTACTTTTAAATCTTGTGCCTTACATGTGTTTACATGCTTTTTTTTGATAGAAGTAAATGAGCAAATAACTTATATTTCTAGTATTTTGCCTATTGTTTACATTAGTTTAGAAATGAAAGAACTTCAATAAAAGATTACAGATGAAGGAAAATTAGAGACCTTCATGAGTTAAACTAAATGAGAATGATGCCAAAATCATTTTCTTACAACAGAATTAAAAACATAATTTGAAAATTAAAAATTAATAACAATACTGAATGATTTTTAAAGTATATTTATATCACCATTTTTCCTGATTGTTTATATAATTAAAATAGTACAGTGCTTTATATATCACAGCCAATAATGGATTTTTTAAAAATCCTCACTGGAAGATATTTTTTCTATTGATTTTTAGAGTTGAAGGGAGAGAGGCAAGGGGGGGGGGGTGGGGAAACCTGGATGAGAGAGAGACACATCAATTGGTTGCCTCCCTTGATCAAGAATAGAATCAGAGACCCTTCGGTGTGCAGGCCCATGCTCTAACCACTGAACCACATCCACATAGCCAGGGCTAATGGATTTTTTTAAGACTAGAGAATCCACCCTGGCTTATGTGGGTTTTGTGGGTTGGAGTGTCCAATCCTGGGTGCAGATTTGATCCCTGGCCCTAGTCACAGGGGGTGTGGTAGGTGGCCAATAGATTTGTCTTACATTGATGTTTCTCTCTCTCTCCCTCCCTCCCTCCCTCCCTCCCCCTCTCCCTCTTTCTCTCCCTCTCCCTCTCCCTCTTCCTGTCCCTCTCCCTCTCCCTTGCCCTGTATCTGTCCTTCCCTTCCTCCCCCCTTCATCTCTCTAAAAATCAATGGAAAAAATATCCTCCAGTGAGGATTACAACACAAAAAAGACGAGAGAATCATCTAAGAATTAAATCTCACTCTTACTCTTTCTTTTACTCTCTCTATAACTGTTTACTATAAGTCATGAAATTATATTCTAACTTATATACAATATAACAAATAGTATAATTATGATTTTACATTCAAACATATCTGTAAAATATTTTTCCACTCAAGCTTTGAAAATATAGCCTTATATAGCAACTAAAAGAATGATCCCGTTGTCTATGCTCGGAGTTCAAAGATAATTGCCACAGGTCCAAGCATATTCAAGGTAGCAGGAAGCGGGTAGCAATGTGTGATGGCTGTCTCAGCTCTTGCAGATGTTCAAGATAAGAAGAGGGAGAGAGGTTATCAATCTATGCCTCTTCTATTCCTAGAAACACCACAGCAGATGTCCACCTATGCTTTACTGGTCAGAAACGCATGACATGCTCCCCACCTCTCACCTACCTTCCATGCAAGTGAACCTCACAATGAGGTTTTAACTTTTCCAGCCTCTGTAGTGGAAGCAGACAAGAGAGTGAATGTGTTACATTGGCCAGGCATATTAGTGCCATATTAGTGCAAAAGAATGGTTATCATAATATCAAAATAATAGCTCATAGTTGTTTGGCCTTACCATGTGTAAGGCACTATTCTAAGCTCTTCACATATATTATCTTACTTAATCTTCACCACAGCCCTTGGAGGTAGATACTGTTATTACATCCATATTATAGTTAAGGAAGTGGCACATAGCTGGTAAGAGTAAGAGTGAGATTTAAGCCCAGCACTTTGATTCTTTGATTTTTGCTTTCACTTGTTCTATTCTAGGAGTGGGGAGGACTGCCTTCTTTGTAAAATATTCTAATTGTTTTCCTTCTAACTTATAACAGGAAATATACTTAATTCAAGCTATGCAAATAGTGAAGAATAGTGGAGGAAAAAAACAAATATTAAAATATTGCTTCTAATATAACATTCCACTATGGTTGAGCGAGTTATTTCATTAAAAGAGAGCTGTTCTACTTATCATTTTATCAGTTAAATCCCAATGAATATTAGCTTTCTAACTCCTCTGACTCAAATTTTTATTTTCATATCTAAATTAAGACAAGTCCAAAGACTTTGCTCTCTGGTTTAAGTGGTATTTTGAGCTTTGTTCTGGAAGTTTACAGGTTGAACCAGGCTACCAAACAAAGCAAATGCAATCTGGTTCCCAGAAGGTCAATAATCAGCAGCGTAGAGTAAGAATTTATATAATTTTGTTAGGGCAACTGTCTCATTTCTTCCAGAAGGAGTTGAATTGTGTGCAGCAGCTGCACACTTCAGTAACTGGAGAAATGGAGCATTTCTTCCCTGTGTCCACTCCAAATTCCAGGTGGTTATCCTTATGTCTCTTACTGCCACTGAAATCACATAAAAAGTGGTGAGACATATTAAGACAAGTGAAATAAGTAAGACAATGAAAGACAGATACTGTATGATTTCACTTAACTTGTGTAATCTAAAGAAAAGAAAAACAAACATTACAAATCAAAACAAACCAAAGTCATCCATACAGAGAACAGATTGGTGATTGCCAGAGGGGAGGCAAGTGGGCAAAATGGGTGAAAGGATCAAGAGGCACCGACTTCCAGGTACAAAACAAATCAGTCATGCTCTATAATGTACAGGATGGTGACCATACGCAATAATATTATATTGGAAAATTTAAGTTGCTAAAGAAAGTAAATCTTAAAAGTTCTCATCACAAGAAAAGATACTTTTTATAATTTTGCATGTTTACAAATAGTAACTAGCCTTATTGTGGTGATCATTTTGCAATATATATAAATACAGCATTATGTTGTACACCTGAAACTAATAAAATATACTTGAATAAAAAAATTTTTGAAGTGCTGAGACTTAATGAAGGTGGTATGTCAGGAGACAAAGGGAGTAAAACAGGAGCTGCGAAACCACATGCAAAATTTACACAGTGGAAAAGGTCACAGGTTGAATACAGTCATTTCTTCCTAAAATCCATTTTACATATTAGTTGCCTTATGGCTTAACTTTAGCTCTCTTTTCTAATCACTATACATACTCTTCCTAAGAGAGCTCACACTCTACCATAATATCATAACTACCACAGCAAAGATGAACTTATACTCAGTTCTTACTATGTACCAGGCACCCTTAAGCATTGCACATGATTTTACCCCCTTTAGTCCTCCCAATAAAGTTGTGAAGTAGGTCTAATTATTACTCACACATTAAAGCTGAGGAAAAAATGAGGGGTAGTAAGGTTAAATACTTTGCCCAAAGTCACAATAATTGTAAATTGAAAAGCCAATATTTAAATGCAGGTTGTTTGAATTCAAAACTTGTAACCATTTCATATGCTTACACTCTTTTGTATAGCAGCAAATATGAGCACTATGCCCCCAAGTTAAGCCTGTCAGTATAACTAGTTCCTCTCCCCCAAATGTTAAATCTATGAATCCATCGGCCTTCTAGACACCTTTAATTACCTGCAGCTGGATACCTTGTGAACATTTCAATTTAATATATCCAAAACCAAATTTCTCTCTAGGCAGGCTCAGCCCCATTCTATCGCCAAACAAAAACGATTCAGCACTTGGTGAATAATCTTATATAATAAAAGGCTAATATGCAAATCGACTGAACAGCGGAACAACAGTCACTATGATGCACACTGACCACCAGGGGGCAGATGCTTAACACAGGAGCTGCCCCCTGGTGGTCAGTGTGCTCCCACAGGGGGAGCAGCACTCAGCCAGAAGGCCAGGCTCACAACTGGCAAGCACAGCGGTGGTGGCGGGAGCCTCTCCTGCCTCCGCTGCAGCGCTAAGGATGTCTGACTGCCGGCTTAGGCCCACTCGCCATGGGACATCCCCTGAGGGCTCCAGACTGCGAGAGGATGCAGGCCAGCCTGAGGGACAGTCCCCCCCCCGCCCCCCCCCCCAAGTGCACTAATTTTGTGCACCAGACCTCTAGTATAATTATATGTCCAGGTGGCCAAGCCAGATACCTGGAAATTAGCCTCAACTTCATTGTTTAATACATCCATGCAGACCAAGAGTTTTCTGTTCTTCCTCCTTTGTCTTTTTCATTTTCACCACTTCCATTCCTCACCTAACACCTGTGATCACAGTTTGTCTAGATTTAAATCACTAAACCTGATGTCTCCTTATTTTCCTTGCCCTCTGTCTTGTCTCTTCTCATATGACCTTTCTAAAGTAGAAATTTGACCATATTTCTTTCTAGCTTAGAATGAGTTCATGGCTCCCTTAAAGCCAAAAGCCAAACTCCATAGCCTGCCTCCTCAGCATTACCTCTCAGCACTCCCCTGACTGGTACCCCGCTCTCCATTCCTACAGACATTTGAGTTCTCCCTAGTATTTCACATCCCTCTGGGAGCTCAGCAGGACTTTCCCTCCTCAAGAAGCTCTGGCAAACCTAAAGCTCTTCTTTAAGTCATCCGGGAGGCCTGTGACTGCAGTCCCTTCTCCCTTTGCCCCATACCAGGTGTCCTTTCTGACCTGGAGATCGCCACCATAATACCCATGCTGTTGTATTATTCCATTTGTTACCTTTCGTCCCCTTATCAGAGGCAAGCAGTTTAGGTCAAGAATCAACCTCTTCCTTTATTTCCTACTCCCTTTCCTCCACTTCTTCCCTTTCCTTAAGCCCCTCCTCCATCTTCATCTTCCTTCCCCTGTCCCTCCTCCTCCTCTTCCTCCTCCTCCACTTCCTCCATTGTCTTTCCTCTCAGGAATATTTTTAAGTTACTTTGTATTAACATAATGTTTGCAAATTCCTAAATGAAGTATAATAGGTTGATAGCATAGTAAAATTTCTCTCAACTTCCTCCCACTTCCCAGAAGCAAACACTTTAAGTTCTTAAGGTTTTTCCCCTAGTATTTACCTCTTCCCTATTTCCAGATAATATGCTTAGATTATTACTTGTCCATTTTAGACATTACCAAGTTCCTGAGAAGTGGTTGAAGACTTAGCTCCCTTATGCCCTCTCCCCACTTGTTCTGTCCTCATATACCCCTTCTCCTTTACCTCTGCTGACTTGATACTGTAATTGTATCACATTTTATGTTCAAAAGAATAGCCAGTATTTATAGTGTTGCAGGTGTGTAAATATTCCTCAGCCCTCCAGTTAGTATTCCATGATTGTTTCCTATTGGACAAGAATGTTATTTCTAGGTTTTATTAATTTGCTTTGTATTTCTGTATATCTGTCACTCTTTTCTCCAAACGCTCTGACAGATCTGTGGGATAAGCAGCATTATTTTTGCAAATGGTCCAACATAGCACATTTGCTTTCAGTTCCTTGGCCACAGTTCTCTCCTCTAGCCCAATTTTCTCCCATTCTATCTGAACTGGCCTCTCTGGGCCTAGGACACAAGTTCCATGCCGAGATTTTGCACTGTGCTGTTTCATCCCTCCCCTTTTCTGATTTCCTTGTTTATCTTTTTCTTTCTTGTTTTGCAAAGGTTACACCTTCCTGTAGCTATCTAAGAATGAGTGCATATAGAACCTTTTAGGATCTTCTCTGTATCCATAGTTATCTGCAATTTCAGTGTTGTACCTTGGCTTGGGGAAGATGTAATTAAAAAAAAGAATATTCTGTACCATATCACTCCCTTATCTCCTGCTTAATGTATTTAGGTGGTTCTCAAGATGCTATCTCTCTGGATGCAGTCATTTGTCCTTCCAGAGTTTTTCTTGCACCTATGAAACAAAGGGAAAGTCTTGCTACTATTTCCAAGGCCTTTCTCAGGGTCTGGTCCATCATTCTGAATGAGTATTTTTTGTAATATCAAAATGATTCCTTGGCATAATACTATCCCGGTCCCTCCATGTTGTCTCAAAGGGTAAGAGATCCTTCTTTTTTACAGCTACATAGTATTCCATTGTATAAATATACCACATCTGATGAGTACTTGGGCTGTTTCCAGATCTTAGCTATTGTAAATAATTCTGCTATGACCATAGGGGTGCATATATTCTTTCTGATTGGTGTTTCAGGATTCTTGGGATATATTCCAAGAAGTGGGATCACTAGGTCAAATGGCAGTTCCATTTTTAATTTTTTGAGGAAACTCCACACTGTTTTCCATAGTGGTTGCACTAGTCTGCATTCCCACCAACAGTACAAGAGGATTCCTTTTTCTCCACATCCTCGACAGCACTTGCTGTTTGTTGATTTATTGATGGTAGCCATTCTGGCAGGTGTGAGGTGGTACCTCATTGTTTTAATTTGCATCTCTCTGGTGATTAGTGACATTGAACATCCTATACTAATAAAAGACAAACATGCAAATTGACCATACTTTCGCTATGCCTTGAGCCACGCCCACCAGCCAATCAGAGCGACTGTATGCAAATTAACCCAACCAAGATGGTGGCCGGCAGCCACAGAGCTGGAGCAAGCAGGAGGCTTGCTTGCTCCAGTGATGGAGGAAGCCAAGGTTCCCCGCCTGCCGCGCCCCGGCTCTGAGCTCCACTGAAAGCAACAAAGTTTCAATTACTGAAGGTAAACAAACCCCAGATACCTGCTTTCAGCCAGCCGTGGCAACGGAGCTGGAGCGAGCAGGAGTGGGTTGCCCCTGGCGATGGAGGAAGCCAAGCTTTCCGCAGGCCTCCGCTAAAGGCAACAAAATTTCAATTATAGAAGGTAAATAAATCCCAGAATAAAAAAAGAAAAAAGAAAAAAAGGAGAGGCTGGGAGGTTACATCACCAGGGTGCTTGGCCAGCCTGAATACGGCCCTCAGCCCCTCACCCAGACTGGCCAGGCACCCCAGTGGGGACCCCCCACCCTAAAGGGGGTGTAGCCAGCCTGAAAACAGCCATCAGGCCCTCACCCAGGCTGGCCAAACCTCCATGGGGTGAGGGTCCCCACTGGGGTGGACATCCTCCGAGGGGTCCCACACTGCAAGAGGGCATAGGCCAGACTGAGGGCACCGGGCCTCTAGTTTTTCATATCTCTCTTGGCCATTTGTATGTCCTCTTTGGAGAAGTGTCTATTTAGGTCCTCTGTGCATTTTTAAATTGGATTATTTGTATAAATACTGTATATATTTTGTCAATTAACCCTTTATCAGATGTATCATTGGGAAAAATGTTCTCCCAGTGGGCTCCCTTTTCATTTTGATGCTGGTTTCTTTTTCTGTGCAGACACTTTTTACTTTGATGTAGTCCCATTTGTTAAATTTTTTTGTTTCATTTGTCATAGGCGTTGAGTCAGTAAAAATTCTGCTAAGTGAAATAAGCCAGTCAGAGAAAGATAAATATCATATGATCTCACTTACATGTGGAATCTGATGGAACAAAATAAACTGATGAACAAAATAGATCCTGAGACATGGAAGCATGCAACGGATTGGCAATTCTTAGAGGGAAAGTTGGGGGTGGGGAGATTAACCAAAGAATTTATATGCATAACCCATGTACACAGATAATAGTGCAGTGAAGGCCTGAGGAGAGGGCTGGAGTGACAAGGAGGGAGTCAGTGGTGGGAGGGGATAAGGGGAATATCTGTAATACTTTCAACAATAAAGATAATTTAAAGAAAAAGAAAAGAACTTCCAAAAATACTGCCCAATTTTTGTCTGAATTTGAGACCAGAATTTTCAGTTTACTTCCAGAAGTTATCTGGAGGTACCTGTTAGCACCTTGCACTCACATGTCCAAAAGGAAACTCATTATCTTCCCCAACATTATCCCCCATCAAACTCAATATTATTTTTTAAGTTTTTATATTTTCTTTCTCCAGTCATATGCCCCAAGGACCTCAAATGTGTCTGACTGACTCCTTCACTTCCTGTCTGTCCCCTCATCCCATTGATTCAGCTTGAGAAATATCCTCAGCTCTTACCTTCTCCATTTCACTGCGACTTCTAAAAATACTATTTACGAATTAAAGCAGGTGCTGTGTTATTCAGACATAGCAAAGCTTTGACTATTGCAGTTAGTCTATTTATTTAAAACAGTTTCACAGCAGGAGAGAGGCTATAAATATTTTTAACATAAATTGACTTGCAGTTAGAGAAATTGAATTCTAGTCTATAATAAAAATGGCTAATTTTCATTTCTCTGGTTTGTATTAGAATAATGCAAATATGAATCATTTAAATGCTCTACTATACCTCACTTTTGTTTTTACTCACATAGTTGCCTTTGTACCAGCCCTTCTTTCTGCCAGGTATGCTGTTCGCTCCCGAGTCCCTGCAGTGCTCCCTCCTGCCTGTGTGTCAGGTCATCACTCAACAGGAAGCCTCACATCCCCTTGGTTCTTGTAGATCCCTCCCATGTGTGTAGCACTTCTTGCTCCTTTTGAACAGAACACATTTGTTAACTCTTGGTGTCTAGATATCCTTAGTGCTTAGTAGTCCTGGTATAGAGTAGGTGTCCAGTAAACATGTGTGGAATGAATATTCCAAATGCATTTTTAACATTTGGAAAAATCCTGTCATTATATCTCTTCACCTTACACACTGGATTATGTTAAGGCTCTATTTGTACTTTCAGTTAGAATTTCCCTTAGAAATTGTGTTATATATTACTAGAAGCCTGTTGCAGGAGGATTCCTGCAAGTCCAGGCTGGGCGGGGGGCTTAGGCGGCCCATTCGCGGTGCCACCCAGGGCCGCACACAGGGGTCCCGGCTGGGGGCAGGGCTTAGGCGTCCCTTTCGCGCCGCCAAGCCCCACTGCCGCCCAGGGCCGCCCACGGGGGTCCCAGCTGGGTGCGGGGCTTAGGCGGCCCGCCACCCAGGGCCACACACGGGGGTCCCGGCTGGGGGCGGGGCTTAGGCGGCACACGGGACCCGGATGGCGGCTCGAGCTGGCCCGCCCTGCCTGCAGTATGCAAATTAACCACCATCTTTGTTGGTGGTTAATTTGCATATCGCGCTGATTAGCCAATGGGAGGCGTAGCAAAGGTAAGGTCAATTACCATGTTTGTCTATTATTAGATAGGATGTCCTTTAGTAAGGACATAATCAAGTACACTATAGATTTATTTAATTTATAATGTGTCTAAGGCAGTGCTTGAAAGATAATAAGAGGCATTCATAAACTTCCTAAAGCACTATGACATTCATTTATGAATTTATTTCTCTACATTTTTATATCATCTAGCAATTTACCATGTGCTTTTATTTCTATTACCTCGTGTGATCCTCTTATTAATGCTAAGACAAGTATGGTCTCTGTTACACATATCAGGAATGGTTATGACACTAGGCTGGTGTCACGCAGATAGTTAGTTGAGAGCTCAGACTAGAATTAGCAGGTGTTCTTAGGTATTGTATTCTTTCCATTATGCATGTGGTCGTGAAGGCCAAGAAAGGCCATCAGCTCTGGAGGCAAGAGCAGAGGTAGAGGTTCAGGTGGAGGGTGATGGACGGATTAGAGGATGTTTGGGGAGAGTCACAGGCAGTTGTCTTTAAAACTGAATAATAGGTTGGAAGTAAGAGATAAGATTAGAAGAGCAATTAGAATCAGTGTCGGGAGCAAGTGAAAGAGATGGGACTTTATATTGTGGGATGTGAGAGATATTAAAAATGTGTGACTGGATGATTGAAGATTATAACTCTCCTTTAGGTCTTATCAGTACTGTATGAGATTCATTAAAATGAGGGAGAAACTAGAAGCAGTGTGACTCTGGGCAACTCATGTGGTATTTCAGGTAAAACATAACTCAGTTCTCGACCACCAACACAAAAAGTTTACTCAGAAAAAGCAATGGATCAATTCATGAGATACTTGGGAATGTGCATTAACAAAGTTTGTCAGCTGAATGGATGTCTGCGACAGAGAAAAGGAAGAAAAGCTGTGTGTTGCTTACAAGGTGGTGGGAATGGGCCTCTACTATGTCCCTGCCCTATCTTCATCTATGACCTTCATTCTCCTGCGCAATTATTCCCCCTGGCTGACTATATTGTGCCACATTTGTTAGTATAGCCAACATGTCGTAATGAACACTTTCTGTAATACTAGCCTTGTGGTAGGCATTAAATGTAAGTGAACAGCACAATCCCTGCTCGGGAACTCAACATCTGGGGGTAGACACTGTTAAGTAAACAAAATTGTAAAGGATCTATTGTTCTGGGTACCGCATGCCATCAGGACACACAGGGCCACCCAGTTCAGCCTGCATAGGTCAGGAAAGGACTCTCAGTTATCCATCTTGAAGGAGAAGAATGAGAGAGCTTGGTGAAGAAAGTAAGAAGGATGCTTTGTGTAGAGAGGACAGCATATTCAAAGGTGTAAACTAGGGAGCATGGAACTGTTGTAAGCTGTTGATGAGCCTGAAAGTGTCAGCATCTACCTCCTAAGAGCAGTGGGATGCCCCTGCCTGTCCGTGATGTAATTATCACACTCAGGTATCTCAACATTGGTACAGTTTAATTCTTTAATATCGAGTGCACTGTAAAATTTCTCTGGTTATCTTAATAATGTCATTATAACCTTTTCATTTTTCAAGAGCTCATCAAAGATTGTGTGATACATTTACTTGTCATGTCTCTTTAATCTTTAATCTAGAACAGTGCCCTAACCTCTTTCTTTTCATTTTTCTCTTGGCCATTCATGATATTGATGATTTTTAAGAACCAATGTGATTTTAGTTATGTGGAATATAGAGAACAAAATAAACGAACAAAAAAAAGTTGTAACAGATTCAGACACAGACACTGGACTGGTGGTTGCCAGAGTGGGGGAGGGTTGGGGAATTGGGTGAAAGAGGTGAAGGAATTAAGAAGTACAAATTGGTAGTTACAGAATAGTCATGGGATGTAAAGTACAGCATAGGGAATATACTCAATAATCCTATATAATAAAGAACTAATATGCAAATGGCTATCACGCCCTCGTGCCCTGTCGCTGGGGCTGGGAGAACTGAGGCTGGGCTGGGGGACCTGAGGCCGCGCCCCCTGCGCCAGGGACGGAGGACCGGAGGCTGGGCTGGGGGACCTGAGGCTGCGTCCCCCGCCCGGTGAGGCTTGACAGGGGACCTGAGGCTGTGCCCCCTGCCCTGCGGGGCTTGACGCGGGGGGCGACCGGCGGGTGTGGGTCTCGCGTGATTTCAAGGCGCACGTGGGTGGGTGGGGACTTGACTCTGGGTCCTGCGGCACGCCTCAGGCTCTGACAGGAGAGGGATTTTCATATACATTTTACTAATTTTCTTTCAGCTCTGAGACTTCTATTATAGAGAAAGGGCAAATAGCAATATTAAAATATTTCCCTTTTAATGTGCACAAATTTTGTGCACTGGGCCACTAATCTATATAATAAAAGCCTAAGCAACTGTTACAGTAGAACAACCAGAATGACCAGTCACTATGATGCGCACTGACCACCAGGGGGCAGACGGTCAATGCAGGAGCTGCCCCCTGGTAGTCATTGCACTCCCATAGGGGGAGCACCACTCAGCCAGAAGCCAGGCTCACAGCTGGTGAGCGCAGTGGTGGTGGCAGGTAGCAGGACTAAGTTGTCAGTTGGATATCCCCCCGAGGGGTCCTGTACTCTCCCCTCCTCTCCCCAGTGCACGAATTTTGTGCACCAGGCTTCTAGTGTTGTTATAACTATGTATGTTGCCAGGGGGGTATCGGAAATATTGAGGGGAACATTTTGTAAAGTGTTCTAACCACTATACTGTATGTTTGAAACCAATACAAAATAATGCTGAAAGTATGCTGTAATTGAAAAAATAAGTAAATTGAAAATGTTAAAAAATAAAAGAGCTTAGGTCAGGTATTTCACAGAATGTTTCTCACTCAGGATTTGTCTGATTGTTTCTTCCCATTTAGATTCAGGTTAAGTACAATTGTGCAAACTATTACATATGTTATGTTGTGTCTGCCTCAGTGCATCACTTCAGAAGGCAGTTGTCAGCATATACCATTGTTGTGATGTCAGATTTGATTATTTGGGTAAGGTGATATCTGCCAGATTTCTCCATGTCCTATTCCCCCTCAGCCTTATAGAGATTGGGGTTTTGTTGTTGTTTTAAATTTTTCCTTTATTGATTTTTAGAGAGAGAGGAAGGGAGAAGGCTAGAGAGATAGAATGAGAGAAACATCATCCATCGGCTGCCTCCTCCATGCCCCCTACTGGGGATTGAGTGACCTGGAATTGAGCTGGTGACCTCTTGGTTCCAGGATTGATGCTCAACTGCTGAGCCACACCTGCTGGGCAAGATTGGTTTTTGTAACCATTGATGATTTCTGGCAGAATCTGTTTTTACTGTGAGCTGTAATGTGGTGGTTTTCCTATTTCACTCATATCTGTCTCCCTTGTATTAATGGAGCTCAGCCCTCTTTATATCTATGACATCTACTAGTTCCCAGTCTTCTTTAAAGGAGAGTTTTCTCTTGCTCCACGTTTATTATTTATTATTTTAGTGTCAATATAGATGCATGCTTGTGTTCCTCTTTCCAGTGTGTAATAATCCATTATTACTTATCCAGTGCTCAAAGTGTCCTTTATTTATCTAATTCTGTCTGGCTCCTCTGCCCTTTGGCACATGCCTATCTGTCCTTGAGCACTTGTTTTCTGGCAGAACAGTATGTTCCTGACTCATTTCACAATATCTTCTTCTCAGCCCTAAAATCAGTCATTTTCCTAAGTATTCTGGTTCCTGTTAGCAAGTAATGAGACTTAGACACCAAGTTCCAAGGGGTAGGTGTGCACGTTGCTTATGCATTATCATTACTTTTGGGCTCTTTGGGGCCACAAAGTGAGGAAAACTATTTTTTAAAACCTTGAGCATATATGGTACATTTAAGTCTAATCTATCACTTCATAGCTCTTCCTCTCCTTCTACCATTTTATGTTTGAATTCCCTTTCCCTCAGTGAGCACCCCTGTTGCCACCAACATTTTTACCCATCTGTTCCATCTTACCATATACACATAAGAATTTCAGAATGACTATATCAATGCCACTACCAATAGCAAACTTACTAAGGAAAATTCACATTTTCTTTGTAGTTCTTTTTCCCCTTAAAATGCATGCCATTTATCTCATATTTGCTTTTTAGATTTTTAAAATGTTTCCTTTTACTAATGAAATATATTCAAAACCTTAAATAGTTGGCATTACCTATAGTTCTTTCTAGGAAAAACATACTTGAGTTTGAGTATAAATATTAAAAAATAGGTAGGTAGTTACTAATTGAAGTGTCTGAACTATTTAATGTGTTTTAATTAAAATAGCCATAAAGCCACTTGAGAATTAAAATCACATGTAAATTAATAATCTCCAAATGCTCTATTTATCACCCATTTTTTTATTACACCTACAAAGTTTAGTACTTTTCTAAGAATATAAATTAGAACCAGATGGAAAAGCGGTTGATGCACATTTATATATCTGTTTGTAAATTGTGTTTTATTTGTATTCTGTATTCATTTGTCATCTCACCTGTCCTCTATCAAGAGATAGCATCTCAAAAAAAGAAAAAAAGAAAAGAAAGAAAAATTCCAGAGAAAAATAGTTTTCTATTACTTTAGACATAACTATGTACCAGCCATACAAATTCACAGAAAATGCTTGCTAGTAAACTCTAAGGCACCAAAAGAGTTGGTATTTCAGTTGGGCAAGTAGTGTTGTTGAAGCTTTTTTTCTGCTTTCTTTAAATAATATTTAACATGGACAACTAGAAGTAGCTATGGTTTCAAGAAAATTTGATATTAATAGAGAGAAATGGCCCTACAATTGCATCATTAATCATATACAGAATATCAACTTAAACTAATCATAATGTGGTTCAGTCCTTTAGATTTTGAAATCCTCCATTTGTTTTTTATTATAGAAGACAAACTTTCCATACATTCTGTAAAAATTTATAGTGATTGTTGTATGTCACTAAAGTTAGAGGATAATTATCCTCTGATATTAACAATCAGTTGTTGGAATCATGTTCTCAAAAGTTAGCATGGAAATACAATTTTGTGCAATAGCTTTAGACAGCAGAATATCAATAACACCAGCAAAAGCACTCCCACACCTGGTCGATTTTAGAACTAAAGCTGATGCTTTGAAAATAACCCATTTCTACAAGGGAAATGTTATTTATTATAACCCAAGACACAGATATGATGAGAACCACATTCTCTTTGAAGTTATCGTGCCACTGGCCTATAAAAGCAGCGCTCCGAAGTGAATCAATGGGACTCAGTCCTCTGTGGTGGACAGTAGCACAGGCACTAATGAGACAGATTTCATTAAAAGCTATTTGATTTATGAGAGAGGTAAAGTCCTATCATATTTTGAAATTGCTGGCTTAGTCCTAGCATCTGATCTTATTTCCCCTACCATCACCATCACGGTTTCTGTGTATGCTTGACATTGCTATGGTAACCCCGGCATCTCTTCTCACAGAGGGTGATGAGACAGGAGTGATGGATAGTCTGCTGGAGGCCTTGCAGTCCGGGGCTGCCTTCCGCGATCGAAGAAAAAGGACACCGAAGCCAAAAGGTGAACGTTATTCTTGTTTCATGTTACTTTCTAGGGAACTACCACAAAGAACAACCCTTTTATATTTTTTAATTCTTTTAAAGTCATGTGTCAAGAATGTAGTGCCGTGGGCAACCACTCCTCAGAAGTTTCATAAGTTTTCTTAATCCTTCCCTTGCGATGACAAATGTCAGAGAGAAAAGCATTCCAGTTGGCCAGTGTCAGTAGCACATTACAAATCAATGCACTGAACCTAGGAAATCCTGATTAGTGTGACAAGTCTCAGCTGAAGAACCATATGTACTTCATCCCAGTGGAGTTCACAGTAGTATAATTAAATGCGAAGTAAAAGTCATAACATTATTGCTTTGCTTCTAGATATACTTAAACTTGGAAAATATACTGTTACACTTCTTGAGATGAACAGACCTCTATATTAAACTTCTTTTATATTTTTGTTTTAACAGATATTCGGCAGAGTCTCAGTCCCATGTCTCAGAGGCCTGTTCTGAAAGTTTGTAACCATGGTAATAAACAGTATTCATAAATTGCACATTCTTCTTATCCGCTTTTATCCCATTGATCTGTGATTTCAGTAGACTGCTGTGAAGTTCTCAAGTTCCAATATAACTATAATAGTAAAAACGTGTGGATCTACACATTTGTTATAGATTGTATACTCAGATTCTGCCGTCTGACAGTATTGCCTGAGCTAGTGTCTAGAGTTCTTCTTTCAGGTCTTGAGTGAATTTTTTTATTATTTGAAATTACTTCACACATTTCTGATCAGTGTTGTCCAGTGTATTCTTTCAAAAGCATTGTGCTTTCATAATACTATTTTGAGTAGTGGATTTACTTTACATGGAGATGCAATTTGAAATGTTGAATTGTTACCTATTTTACTCTATGACATTTGCCAGTAGAGTTTGAAATACTATGACCAGCATTTTGACAAAATCATTAATGCAGATGAGCTTCATGTGATATTATTATGGATGGATGTGCTAGAATCACTGAAAAGAAGGTGAGTTAACTTAGTCTTGTATTTATGAGATTGAATTCTTTCAGAAATCTCTACCCAACTGCTGCACACCAGTCTCAAGGTGCCGGTTTGTGTTGATTGGATTTTACTTACTTTATTTCCCTTTTTCTCACTGTTATGTACTATGGGGTTCTGCTGACCTCTCTTAGTCAAAACGTAATTCACCCATTGTGATTGCCATTTCCTCAGGGTGAGAGTGTCACCAACTTCACCAGATTTATAAATGGAAAAATACTTGACATATTGCATTCAAGGGTGCTTTGGGGTGCAGATGAGTTAAGTAGTTACGTTTTAGCACTAATGTGTAATGCATGAGTAGAGAAACATGTCAAATTTTTAAGAGAGTCTGATATAATTATGAGGTAAGTAGTAAAAGACATGGTTATAATGATCTCTTAATAGCTGTGTAGATCCCTACTGCTCAAGGTAAAGTACATATAATAGATGCTTAATAAAGAAGAAAGGTGAAACCCTGCAGCAAAATTTTACATAGATCTTTTGACATTTTTCAACGGTAAGTTTTTGTTGTTGTTTTGCCTTCTCCTGCTCTAATAGTAAAAAAGAATTGTAAGAAATCAGATAAATTTGTTGTGGATCATTAATTCCTAATTGGGGTTTACGGTTTGGAGTTATTGTGACATTCGAAATAATGGCAAACAGTGTAGAGGACAGTGTTTCCCTGGACCTCATAGATAATGTGTTTCATAGATGAATACATGGAAACTAAAAACTTCTCAAAACTATACAGCTAGTTATTGACACAGCTATGGCCATGATACAGTTCTGATTTCCACCGCATTTCTCTTTTGATTATATATAGATACTTTGGTTATTTTTTATTAGTAGTAAAATAAACAATGCAGCCCACATTGTAAGTCATTAAAGCACCATAGGCAACACAATGGTCATGATAAGATTATAATGGCATATTTGAACCCCTGCCATGCTTAATTTTAAGTAAGTATTTTAGGTGTAATGTAGGGGGAAGTTATTTAAGGTAAATTTGTGCACTGGCCTCAGGGACCCAGTCCTTCTGTGACTGTCATGCTAGGAAAGTGTCCGGGCTCCTGTAAATTACATATAAATTGTGATGTTTCAATCCATTTCGTAAAAGCAAATGAGCATTGCATTTTCATCTTTCCTAAACCTGATATGTACTATCTGAAGTCCTAAGGCTATTGTGATAATTAAGCTAGTAGGTTATAGAGCTAGCCAAAGGAGATATAACACAAATATCAAATTCTCTGTTGTAATATAAATGTAGTGGGTTGACATGTTTTTGAAACTTAATTTTTTATTTATATTTCTGCTGTGTTTTTGCTTCACATTTTAAGCAAGTGAGAACAAATCCAAATTACCAAATTAATCTTTAAGAACAGTATGTATAAAGATACATTTATTAGACTGGATGTTGAAAAATGAAGAATATGGTAAGGAATATTGCAACAAGGATCATGATTATTTTTATAAAAAGATGAAATTTCAAGTCTATTTGTAATCTATTTCTAAAAATTACTTATTTTCATTGAAAACTGAACAATGTGATTGAAATGTAACACATAACCCCTTTTACTTTTTAATTTGTTTTCATATACTTAAACAAAACTAGTGTCTGATACTTATACTTTCTACAAATATATAGTAGTTGATAGTATGTTGTAAACTGTTATTAAAAGATTATAAAATTTTCTGCAGGGTTATTACATGCCAAGCACTATGCTGAATGTTTCATACACATCCCATTTAAGCTTTTCAGTACTCCTATCAAATAGTCACTACTTTAGTCTCCATTTTATAGTTGAAAATAACCAAGGATTAAACAGGTCTGATAGTTTGCTTAAGGTCCTGCAGTCAAATTTCAGCCCTGGGCCTGTCTGGTTCTTAATCTCTCTGCCATGGCGTGCTCTGAATGCAGCTTTTTTTTTTTTTAATATATTTTATTGATTTTTTACAGAGAGGAAGGGAGAGGGAGAGAGAGTTAGAAATGTCGATGAGAGAGAAACATCAATCAGCTGCCTCCTGCACACCCCCTACTGGGGATGTGCCCGCAACCAAGGTACATGCCCTTGACAGGAATCGAACATGGGAACCTTCAGTCTGCAGGCCGATGCTCTATCCACTGAGCCAAACTGGTTAGGGCAGAATGCAGCTTTTGAATCATACCTGTTGTTCCCATCCTTGAGCCGATGCATATGTGTACATTTTTTTTCTCACGATATAAGGTTGAACTGTTGATAAACCTCTCTGAGGTTTCCGGCCTCTGGTATGTCTAGTCTCTTATTCCCAGATTGAACCACTAGGTAGTACTCTTTTCCTCATGTGAGGCTGGAAGAGGAAAAGAGTACCACCTCCTGGAATTATGAACACTTTTTATTCCTTCAATAAACTCTATATCCAAGCATCTATATTAATTAAAATAAGTGCATACTCTGTTAGAAAGATCATAGATGGTTTACATTTTATATATATCTATATATATCATATTTATTTTACAATTAGAAAATCCTGGCAAAGTATCCTCTGAGACCTTGGTGTGTGTGTGTGTATGTGTATATGTATATGTGTATATATATATATACACACATATATATATATATATATATATATATATATACACACACACACACACACACACACATATACACAAAAGATGGCCTCAAGCATTCTAACTTCTGCCAATTTCAAAAGCACAGAATATACATACGAGTAACTCAGCCCTTGTGCTGTGATCCAAACCTCTAGCAAAAATACTATGGTTAAAGCCTTTACCTGTTTTATCTTGTTTTACCTGTTAATGTCTGGGCAGAAAAAAGTGTTTGGTATTTTTCCTTGCTAAATCTTCGTTCATTAACTTAGCAAATTTATTAAACACTTGCTAGGCATTTAAGATATAGAGATACCGTCTAAGAATTCACCATCCAGTGGGAAGATAGATAAGTAATAATTCTCATACCTGTATATTTGCTTAATGCTGAGTTAGGGGTAACACACAGAGTGTGGGCGAGTATCAAGAAGTCTGAAAGACCAATCTAGACCTGGCTTCTAGAAGGACCTGAAATCCAAGCTGAGTTTTGAGAAATGAGTAGAAATAAGGCCAAAAAACCCGAGGACAAGGGTGAGCCAACAAAGCAGCCTCACGTACGTACTTTCTCAAGAGGTCCTTTCCTTTACAGGGCCATTCTGGTCCCTGTAAAACCATGTGCTCTTATTCTCACAGATTATTAGATAACATAATAATAATACTCATATTAGCACCCTAATCTTTCCCATTTTATAATATTCATTTCCCTAAAAATGTTCTTATTCAATGTCTGTCACATTGCTCATGAGCTCCTTCAGGGAGCATGCAAGGCAATGAAGGAGGGTGTCTGTCTGATCTACTGGTGTGACCCCAGTACTTAGCTGGGTTAATGCCTGATACATGGATGTTTAGTAAAAATGTACTGAATGAACAGTCATTTTTAGGTTTAGGCTTGAATTGGACAATTAATGTATATTGAGCAAAATCAGATCTCTCAGTATTACCCAAATACTTAGGATTAATATGCAATTACTGAAGCTTAGGCTGTGAACACAATTAATCCCTCTCATCTCCCTAAAATGGTATCTGAAGGAGGTCCTTGATCATCACCGGTCTAGGCTTCAAAAGGTTGTTAGATCAAATGAGGAAGGTGTGGTTTAATCTTGATTGGATTATTCACTCCTGAGAAATGGAGGGTTACTTATGAGTTAAGTTTTTCCCTTTGTTGTTTAAGTAACGTTTAACAACAGTAAATAAAAGAAAGCATCTGTTAATGAGTACAGGACATTATCTCATTTCTTTACTCAATACAGTGCATTCCAGACTTAAAGATTTTTCTATAGTCTGTAGAAAATAATAAAATTTCCTTTTAAGTCAAGATAATCTAAGTATTAATGCGTTTTTATAAAGTTCATACCTTATTTGGATGTTGCCAAATCAACTGGCCTAATTGAAAATAAAGGACCAGATAGGAGGAAAGTATATCAAGAGTCTAATGCCAGACCAAGAATTTGAACTGTTGAGATTTCTGAGCAAGAAAATGACAGGTCTGTTCTGACTAGAGTGGCTCAGTTGGTTGGTTGTCATCCGGTGCATCAAACGGTTTTGGTTCCATTTTCAGTCAGGGCACATGCCTGGGTAGTGGGCTCAATCCCCAGTAGAGGGCATGCAGGAAGCAGCTGATCAATGTTTTGCTCTCACATCAATCTTTTCTTTCTGTTTCCTCCTCCTCCTCCTCCTCCTCCTCCTCCTCCTCCTCCTCCTCCTCCTCTTCCTCCTCCTCCTCTCCCTTGTCCTCCTCCTCCTCCTTCTCCTCTCCCTGTCTCTCTAAAAATCAATAAAACATCTTAAGAAACAAAAAAGAAAATGGCAGGTCTGAGCAGTTTGTATGGAACTGAAGTGACAACCTTCTGAGAGGAAAGACCTGAAAAGACTATAGGTACCTTGATGCTGACATGGGTTGGCTGCAGGGGATTAGGAAAGAGTCAAAGACTGTTTTACGGATTGAGGAAGGAAGCCAGGTGTAGAGCTCTGGGCTGAGACCCTCACAGAGAGTTGCTAAGGCTGCATAAGCAAATGAGTTATCTAAAGGAAAATATTCAAACTTAGAGAATGGTAAACCAAGGGCTAAAACCTTAGGATTGAACCAAGGTGAATGGTGAAGTGAGTGAGAGGCAGAAAATGATGAAGAAATGGAGGGAGATTATATAATAATGGAGCCTACATTATGGTTGAAAGAAGACTTTCAAGGAATTATTTTTCTCATTCTTTTTCTTCTGTTGTTTGTTTCTTTCTTTCTCTGTACAACTCAGTGGTATACCACTGAGTGACTAGTGTTCCTCTCTTCTACTCTCTTCAGGACATCTCTTCGCCTGTGTGCTAGATGGACTGCAAACATCTGTGACAAAGATGTCTCACCTCATGCTGCTTCTCCCTGAATCTGATTACATCCTTGTTAGATGGTTTCTTTATATTAAGTAGTACAGTGGAATATTTTTTCTCAGTGAGATGGATATAGAGTAATCAGAAAAAAATCTATAAACCATATGCAATTAAAATCCCTAATGATAAAACTGTTTAACTGCAACAAAATAAGATAAAACATAATCAAAATTTTAGGCAAACAAGTATTACACATTTTTAGTGAATATCCATAACCTAAACAAAATCTTGCTATATTATCTTCACATTAAATCAATTCTTAATAGCCTTAATTTGGATCTGATTATCTATTTTTACTCTCCCACTTATATATGGAGCTTTGAGAGATTTTTATAGAAATAAGATTGTATTGCTTCCAGGCACAGCTGCTCTGCCACTCTAAGATTTGAAGTCAGAATTAAATGTGAAGCTAGTTAGATATTTTTGAATTAGCTTATTTCTTCACAAAATAACTCTGAGAGGCACACAAAAAAGGCTTTGTTGTTGATGTATCAAAACTTCACACATAACCCTCCCTTCCTTAAACCACTCAGTTGTGGTTCCCTTATTTCTTGACCTACCTTTTCCCCAAACAGCAAAAATTTGTCTTAAGGCAGAATTATGAAATTTGTAAGGTTTTCAATCATATCTGCCTTAAGGCTTCTTTGAAAACAGTGATCACAATGTGAATCCAGTTCTTGGCTAGAAAAACCTTATCTATCAAAGTAGTAAATTTTGACAACCACCATTGCCATTTCTTTAAACTGTATCCTATTTTAAAGTAGACAGAGCATAGGAATAATATAGTAAAATTATATGGTAATTTTTACTATAAGTCATTGGCTTATTTTTTTGAGAATATTTTTTTTGTTCTCTTTCTGATAAACTTGTGCCTGCCAAGTAACCTAAGAAAGAGAGTTATTAAAACACTAATTATTTTTGGCACCCTTACATTTGGGCTTTCAAGCAGAATCAAATGCTACCTGTAACTGTCAAAAGACTTAAATATTTTTAAGGAGACTTTTCTGGGCCAGGAATGTAAAGCAGTTTGGTTGATTTTACATTTTATTCAAACATCAGTCTCCTATTTACTGTGTAGTCAAGCAAAAGGAAGAAAGTACTCAGCGGGGCTCCTGCCTAGGTAACGATGCCCTGTGGGTAGAAGGGAAAGGCCTGGCTAATTTATACTCAGGTCAGGACAACCTTTTGGCTCAGTCACATTATCATACAGACTCTTAAGCATGAACAGGTTAGAAAATTCTCAAGTAGTGAGGACTTCAAGTTGTTTTAAAAGGATATTTATGCAAGAAATAGCAAATGCCTTTTATTTAATGAGCATTCACAAATCTATGCTGAAGACTGGGACCAAATTGAGTGAAAAGGAGATAAAGAACTATTATGTAAGGAAAGTAATATCCTCCACTTCCCTGAAGTAGTTGTTACGATTAATATGTCTCTTGTTCTATAGTGAACTAATTATTATGATCTTTTAAAATTTTTGGCTCATTCTAAATTTCTCCCTTTGCTTGTAGAGGGCAAATAAAGTAAAAGTCTGAGTTGCTTCCTAGATTCTGCGACAAAGGGCAGTTGGCTCCCCAATAGCACAGATACCAAAATTCGTGTCCAAATGTAGCCATAGTGCTCAGTTTGGCAGAAGGCAGACAGAGTGCGCTGTAGAGCACCCACCAAGCAGAGTCAGCCCATTTTTAGAGGCTATTTCATGTTTTAAAATAGTAGAGTAGTTAATCAGGGAAACAGTGGGTCCTCTGTTGGCACGCCTTGTTTGAGCAATGAGTGTGTTACACGCGAGGAAGGCGCATGGAAGGAAGGGTAGGTGACCCTGATGTAGCTGGTGTTTTTCCCAGTGTGTGCCAGCTATGTCAGGTGACAGATCTTTTTCCATAAAACAACACTTGGTGCTAACCTCAGTATTTCCAAGGTGCCATTAGATTTATTTTTATATTTTTACTTTATTTGCCCTCACTAAAGGTCAGTTTGGAGTAGCCACAGATACAGAAACTATTTTTTAAGGTTGTTGTCAGTATTAAAAATTTTTGCAGAGTGCCTGACTGGCACATAATAGTTACTTTAAAAACACCATCGGTAGCACTTATTCACTGGCAATTTGTGAAAGCCTATGACTAGCCAGATGGTTGAATCCTGTTGATAGTAGCCTTGAGTGATCTGGCCAAGCAGTCTGACCTTGAAAACAGTGTGGAGTCACTTCTTGCTTTTTCACTTGGTTTGACTTCTTGACTTACTAATAGGGTGACCCTAGCAAGTTATTTCACCTTTGAATTTCCTTTTCCTCACCTGTAAAAAAAGAAATTACACTATGTGCTTCATAGACTATTTGTAAGATTAAATGAAAATATGTAAGAGTATGCTACTAAAATACCTAGAATTGAGTAGATATTCAATAAATTCAATATATGTTAGTTTTTACTCATTCTTTTTTCTTTTCTACCATCCTTCCATGGTGCGTTTGTCAATAGAAAATTAATATAAATTCTCCAAAGTCACAGTGGTGGGCAGAATGGGTGCGGTAATGAGAGAGGTTAAAATTGATTTTCTTACGTTGAATGTTCTGTAAACTGCACTTAAAGTGCAGTAAGTGGCATGAACTAATTTAGAATAGAAAAATATGAAAAATTAAAATACTATAGATATTTTTGGTTTTAAAATACAATAATAAAGATTTGTATCCCCCTTTTACCACAAAGCCCAAAAGAGGAGTAACAAAGACCAATTTTAACTTCTATGAAATCAAGACATCTTTAACCTGGGACATCTTTAACTCTATAAAAACAGAATAGAGAAAGTGATGCAGGAAGGAGAAGACTGGAGTGCAGGTGAATTCATTTCCATAACAGGCCACCACAAACTAGGGGCCTTAAACAACAGAAAAGTATTCCTCACAGTTCTGGCGACCGGACATCTGAAATCAAGGTGTTGACAGGGTCAGTTCTTTTCTGGTGGGAGAGTCTGTCCCTTTTTCCTGTCTCCCAGTGGCCGCCGGGCCGTGCTGTTCCCTGACTTGCAGCTGCACATGGCATTCTTCCTTGTGTCTCTCCTCTTGGCCTTCTTATGGGGACACCAGTCATTTGGTTAGGGCTCACCCTATTCTAGTGTGTCCCCCATCTTAACTTGGTTACATTTGCAAAGACCCTATTTCTAAATACATTCACAACAATCGGGGGTGAGGATTTCAACATGTTGTGGGGACACAGTTCAACCCACAACAGCAGGTGACTCCAATGAGAAACAGACTGAGTTACTCCTCACAGGACACATGAGGGCTGAGGAATGGCAGGTCCCAGGAGCAGCGGGCAGAAGGATTGGGGCACAGAGCTGAAAGTGGAGGGGTAGTAAAGGAGCAATTCGACCTCCATCTGGCCGTATGGCTCCAAAATCCAGACTTATAACCATAATGCTGCTTTCCCTTTCATCTTCCCAACCCGGAGAGGAGAGGTATATCTTCTAGAAAAATTGTGATGCTCTAGAGTGGCAATACAGCCAGGGAGGAGGTGTGCCACTGAAAACGGATTCTGTCAACACAGTGGAAGGCCTTCCTGGCCCCCTCCAACCACTTAGTCCTTAGACCATAGGAGCCAAGCTTATACTCCAAGCAGATCACAAAATATTCTTCTGAAGGTAATGAACAGTTTAGAGAAAAGGTCTTCAGATACTGGTATTGGAACCTCTACCCTCCAAAAATGCCTGGGTCCCACAGAGAGGCCTACAAGTTAACAAACCTAGTCACTCACACATAATTGCTCTTAGATATGAATTTGAACGAGGTTCATCAGCTGACAGAAAAAAAGAAAAACAGATCAACCAAGGGAACTCTTAGTAAACAGAAAATGTGAATTACTACCATAATTAATAATTGCAACAATATAAAAGATTTCAGTGATGAAAATAGGATTAGATAGTACCAATAGCTTAAAAAATTATAGTTTAGAAATATTAAAGATTTTGATTGGCAATAGGCAGGCACTCATGATAGGAAGACATCTCCAAGAATAGCTTAGTTTATCCCTATTAAGATAGAACCAGAAGTCAGTTCCACTCATTAGCTGCCTCTTCTCTCCTAAAACATACTGATAATACCATACCTTTATTTTTTTTTCATTTTCTCTCTCTCAGTACTGTATATGAACCTAAAGGGGACTTCTCTATTTTAGCTCTCAGCTTATTGTTATGTGATCCAGAAACTAAAGCGCTCTTTAGTGTGCCTTCCTTAAGACTGGGAGGCAATGAGTCAGTAATGGTGGTGCCTCTAGCTCAGAATAATAGATGTGCTTTTTCAAACACAGTGGATGTGTCCAAGCTTTTTATGTGTTCTGTAAATAATATTGGTCAGTGATTTTGCAGCACATATCAGTATTTTCTTCCCTTATCAGTCTTAATGTGAGAGAAAATAATGACGGAAATGAGTAATAGAGAAAATCAAGTTCTACTCTTTTGTGTGTGTGTGTGTGTGTGTGTGTGTGTGTGTGTGTGTGTGTGTGTGTTTTAGAGGAAACGTAGCCTTTCAGTGCTGAATAAGAAGTTGATGACTAAACTGAATCCTTAGAAAAACAAGAGAATGGGATGAAATTAGCATTTTGAAACATTAGCGTTATAATCAGTGGCTCTTTTGTAAGTAAGTGTCTTAATACATTACACTGGCCTCCGAGAGCCAAGGCCTTAGCTAGTATAGGTGGACTATTTGTGACTTGGAGGGGAACAGTGGCCCCTTGTTATATGTAGTTGAGGTAAGGAGATAAATATTAAATATTTCTCTACTGTAAAAGGGTCTATAAATTGGTTGAAGAAAGCACTGACATGCATTAAGAAAGCTGAATGTCCCATTGACTCCCAAGTAAATTAGAAATTATTAGTGTTAGCCATGATGACATTGTTGTGATAGGACAGCATTTGGCTTAGATACTTTCACCATTTATTAGCAGTGATATTAGAATAAATGGTAATGATCATTAGGTGCTATGTACATTATCATTTAACTAATTATGCTTGCAATCTCCTTCTATTAGTCAAACCTCTTTTGGTTAATTAGTCAAAGGAGCTGTCTCCGAATTCTAAAGGAATAATGAAATAAAGAAACACTGAAATATCCTAAAGAAAATGGCAATGTATCCGTGTTACCTCATATGTCAATTTTATTTACCCTTTCCTGGTCCATCATAGCAGCCTCAAAAGATTCTGGCAGGTTGTTTTTTATTGTAAAATATGATGATTAGGCTTATTAAATTATATGTGAATACTTTACCCATTAAGCACTTAATACAGCAGAAAAGTGCTAATGTAATAGGCAAAGAAAAACAAAATCCTTATTTACCAACTTTTCCATATTGAAAGATGAACCAGGAAATACTGTTTAGATGTTAATACCATCTTGTATTTTTTAAAATATTTTTAAAATATATTTTTTAAAATATTTCCTCAGAGAGAGGAAACGAGAGGGAGAGAGGGATAGAAAAATCAATGATGAGAGAAAAATCATTGATTGGCTTCCTCCTGCATGTCCTCTACTGGGGATCGAGCCTGTAATCTCATGCATGTGCTCTCACCAGGAATCCAAACCATGAGCTCCTGTTTCATGGCTTGATTCGACGCTCAACTGCAGAGCTACACCGGCTAGACTCCTCTTCTTATATTTTATTTTATTTAAAAAAAAATTTTTGATTTCAGAGAGGAAGGGAGAGAGAGAGAGAGTGAGAGATAGAAACATCAATGATGAGAGAGAAACATTGATTGGCCGCCTCATGCACGCCCCACACTGGGGATCAAACCCACAATCTGGGCATGTGCCCTGACCAGGAATCAAAACCACAAGCTCCTGGTTCATAGCTCGGCGCTCAACCACTGAGCCATGCCAGTCAGGCATAGTTCTGACAAGCCAGTAACTCAAAATCCATAAAACTTCAAAACTACAAATATAAGACACAACTCAGGCAATTTTATCAGGTCTTCTACTACTTACTTCTTATTAATGTGGTTAGCCTGAGGAGTTCTTAAACTGATGTTTGGTAAACCATGAACAGGGTTTTATTTGTAATCCAAAGTATATTTTATCACTGGATGTAAAGCATGTTTTCTTATGTTCTTCTTAGTCTTCCCCATTTGCCAAAGGAGGGGAGAAAATAGAGAAAACAATCTTAAAATTCACTGTGACCTGTCATCAGACTTCTCACGTGATGACAGTGATGCTCTATTGCAGGGGTCCTCAAACTACGGCCCGCGGGCCACATGCAAATACAAATATTGTATTTGTTACCGTTTTGTTTTTTTACTTCAAAATAAGATATGTGCAGTGTGCATAGGAATTTGTTCATAGTGTTTTTTTAAACTATAGTCCGGCCCTCCAACGGTCTGAGGGACAGTGAACTGGCCCCCTGTTTAAAAAGTTTGAGGACCCCTGCTCTATTGTGACTGTGCAGCAGAAATAAATGAAGAGCTACCCAGGACAGTCTTGCAGGACAGAGAGAAGCTCTGCCCAGGAGGTTCTCCTGGGATCTGGGCTGCACTTGCAGCCTTTGGCAACAGAGCCCTCTCCAATAAGCCTCAAGGCCTTCATCACTTCTTAAACACCCGTCTCTCTGTTTTCTGTTTACTTGCTGGAAACCACATGGCCTGTTACTCTCCATTCTATTAACCTTCTTTCTCTTCATTTGCTGATCTCCATTCCCTTTCTTCACCTAAACATAAAAGTACATGATCTGTTCAGGGTAAGAAATAAATATATATAAAGTAACTAGAGACCCAATGCACGAAATTCATGCAAGAGTAGGCCTTCCTTCCGCTGGTTGTCAGCACCGGCCTCCCTCTGGCACCCGGGACCCGGGCTTCCCTCTCAGCCCAGGCTTTGTCTGGAAGGTCATCCAGAAGGACGTCCAGTCTAATTAGCATATTACTCATTTATTTTTATAGATGGAATGAAGTAAGAAAAGGTAGTAACTCCACGTACTGTGTTTTAGAAACTGGATAACATTTCCTAGAAATTAATTCTTATTGCTGCAAGATGTTTATTTAAAGACAGTTGAGCTTTGTATACCTTCCTGGTATACTTTCCTTGCCCCTCTGTTTTAAGAAATGTAATCTGTTTTTTCTCATATTAGTCACATATTTCTTTAGTAAACAGATCTTTAATCCTAGCTAGAATCCTCTTACAGTTTTGCACTAAGATCATCTTTAAAACTGTTACTGTTCTTTTTCAAGAGATACCAAACACTCTTTTTACTTTATAATTGGAAATAAAAGAATATCAATAAACAAATTATTGTGCTGCTCTCTCTCTGTTTCACTAAATTACTTGGCCCTATGTATTGCACCGAAAGGTTTTGTTTTGTTTAAACTGTCCTTATACTTGTTTCGCTTCTTCCCTTATTTTAAAAGTAAACTGTAGCCCTAGCTGGTTTGGCTCAGTGGATAGATCATCAGCCTGCTGACTAAAGGGTCCTGGGTTCAATTCTAGTCAAGGGCACATGCCCGGGTTGTGGGCTCCATCCCCAGTGGGGGGCATGTAGGAGGCAGCCAATCAGTGATTCTCTCTCATCATTGATGTTTCTATCACTCTGTCTCTTCCTTCTTCTCTAAAATCAATAAAAACATATTGTTTAAAAAAATGTAAACTTTATACTGACAATCACATAAATCTAGAAAAGTACACAGTTCCTAAGTATGTGGCTTGATGAATGCTCATAGAATGAATTTAACTATGTAACCAGTACGCAGGCCAAAAACAGTATTAGAAGTACAGAAGCCCCTTCCAGCTCCTCCCATTCATAACCTCAGGTCCTAACTGTGAGAACATAAGCTAATCTTACTCGTCCTTTTTAAAAATGGAGTCATACACTTTGTATCCATTTTGTTGTGTAAAGTTTTAGTTTGTTCATCCTTATTGTTATTTATTATTTCACTCTGTAAATATATCAATTTTTTTTTTATTTTGTTGGTGGGTACTTATTTTGCCTCTAGACTTGGGCTATTACAAATAATATTTGTGATTCTTATGCATGTCTTTTGGTTCTGTCAGGTAAGGACCTAGAATGTAATTGTTGTTTCATTGGGTTTGCATATGTTCAGTTTTAGTAGATATGCCACCCAACAGTTTTCCAAAATGATTATACCCATTTATACATCCATCAGCAATGTATGAGAGTTTCATTTTAACAATTCTGGTAGGATAGCTCATTGCGGTTTTGATTTGCATTTTCCTCATGAGTAACGTGAGTACATTTTCATAAGTTTCTTGACTTTTTGGATATCCTGTTATGTGAGATGCCTGTTCAAGTCTTTTGCCTATTTTCCTATGGCTCTTAGATGTTTATCAAATAGATGTGGTACACTCTAAAACAAGCATGTCAAACTTGCGCCAGCGGGCCACATGCCACGAGTTAAACGAGGCATGCGGCCCACCAGCTGTGAGTTTGACATGCTTGCTCTAGAACTTTATCATAAAATTATTGCAAACTGCTAATTAAAGGAAAGGTTGTGGGTCACTTTATGGTAATATAAAACTGCACATTGCTCACCTCTTCCAGTAATTATGAGACCTTCGAATGAAAGGGCTAGTCAGTATTATACATTAAAAGAGCAAGCATGTTGTGGAATCTGCTGCCTGCTTCCCTCTTCTGTTGAATTCCCTTTGGTGTACCTAGCCATTGTCTTTTCCTCCTTGTTGTCATGTGATAGCAATTCAGGGCCCCACTAGCATCTATAACCGAACTGTGGACACTCCAAGAATGGTATTCTAGAAAAGAAGAGTGTGTCATGCAAAAGATTTAGAAAACCATTTGTTGAATGAATGAATGCTTGAATGAGTAGATATGTGAATGCATGAAGGAAATAAATAAATAATTGACTGCATAACTGAGTCTTGAAGTCCAGCCTCCCAACTCTAAGTCTGATGTAAATTCCGTATGCCCCAAATACTACTATTTATTAGGAAATATTTTTTGAGTGTGGAAAATTATTGTCATAAAATGTTGTGCTCAACTTGTAGTTTACAAATATGAATTAGGTAAGCTGTCAAGGTAACAAACTTATAACACATTTAGATTTAGTTTTATAATAAAACTAGAGGCCCGGTGCACAAGATTTGTGCACTCGGCGGCAGGGGGGGGGGGTGCAGAGGGTCCCTCAGCCTGGCCTGCGCCCTCTTGCAGTCCGGGAGCCCTTGGGGGATGTCCTGCTGATGGCTTAGGCCCGCTCCCCATGAGCCCGGCTACTGGCTGAGCCGTGCTTCCCCTATGGGAGCACACTGACCACCAGGGGGAAGCTCCTGCATTGAGCGTCTGCCCCCTGGTGGTCAGTGTGCATCATAGCGACCAGTCATTCTGCCATTTGGTCGATTTGCATATTAGCTTTTTATTATATAGGATTTGAGTGGCTTCTTTATAAACTACTTCTAAATACATAGTCTATTACCAAAGAAAAAGATTCTTCATGTTTAAAATACCCCATGCACATGATTCTATTGTTGATGAGTGAGATCCATATTAAGTGATTAAATGTATGTTTCTCCTAAGAAGATGACTTTCATTTATTATCTCAAAAAAATCTATGGTGTTTCCAATGTCAATTTTGCAACATATTAATTAAGTTAGTTTTAAGTTTATAAAGTGTTAATATGAAGTAGAAGCTTCTGATTTTTAAAATGTTGATTCTATTCTATGGAATTAGTATGTGTTCTTATGTTTATCACTTACCATGTTTCTTCATCTATGAAATGCAGTAGTAGATGGTTTTTATTGTTTTATGAGTTAAACCTCCCTCTCTCTTTTTTTTTATACTGAATATTTTGATTAACATTTATTGTCACAACCTAAAATATGACAGTTAATATCTAGTCTATTTTGACTGCTATACTTGAACCAATTGAGCTGCATTTGGGATCAAATATACACATTAAAAGTAAAGTAAAGTAAACACTAAGTTTGTTTAAAACCTATGTCTTTGAGTTTTCTGATGCAAACATCTATTAAGAGTATAATATTTTAAAAATATAGAAAAGTATAAAGGAGAAAAATAAAGTTTACCCATAGCTTATATAAACATTGTTGGCATTGATTTTCTAATTTTTAACGTACATTAATACTTTTTTAAATTCAGACGTGCTGTGCATAGTAACTTTGTTATGAGTATTTTCCATATAATATGAATTCCTCTTAACAATGTTTTAATTGTTATACAGTATTCTTAGTGAAGTTGGGCCATGCCTTATTTAACAAGCTTCCCCAGGGTTTGACCTTTAGATGCTGTTAAATTTTTTACTATTATAATAAACTAGAGGCCTGGTGCATGAAATTCATGCACTCAGTGGGGGTCCCTCAGTCCGGCCTGCGCCCTCTCACAGTCTGGGAGCCCTCAAGGGATGTCTGACTGCCAGCTTAGGCCCGCTCCCTGTGGGCCTTAGTGCTGCCGTAGAGGCGGAAGAGGCTCCCGCCACCGCCACTGCACTCGCCAGCCGTGAACCTGGCTCAGAGCTTCTGGCTGAGCGGCACTCCCCCTGTGAGAGCTCAGTGACCACCAGGGAGCAGCTCCTGCATTGAGTGTCTGCTCCCTGGTGATCAGTGCGCATCATAGCGACCTGTCATTCAACCATTCAGTTGATTTGCATATTAGCCTTTTATTATATAGGATAGCAATATTTCTTCAGAGTAAGGTAACAGATATGAATTGTTTTGAGGCTTTTTATACCTACTGTCACACTGATTGGGTATGGTGAAGTGATCCCTTCATTATGCTAAATTATACTCCTACTGGCTACCAATGGCAGTGTCCATCTCTCAAACCCTCCACTGCACTAGATGTTTTAAAAATGTTACCAATCAGACAAAATAGTCTCATTGTCATTTTCTATTTTTAAGTAACGTGAAATTGTATCTTTTTTAAGTCTTTATTATAACTGACAAAATATGAAGGGCAAGGAGAACAGAAATGGGGGGCGGGTAGAGAAACTTTCTTAGTATTTCTTATCAAACTATGCCATCAATTAAGGAAAAATCAACTTCAATGTTATTTCCTTTATCTTATGTCTTCAATAGGAGCAATTGTTATCGCTGTTTATGATGCTTTTTCAATGCTGCCAGCCCTGGAGTCAGTTTATTTATACATTTTGGCTATTAATAATAGAACATAAAATCAACTCTTGAGTTACTGGAGTAATGAGATGGAGAAAGGGGGATGGAAGTCAGAGCCAGGCCTGAATCTTGCGGCACATGACTGGTTCGGGAGGTTGGAATCACAGTGGACTTGCACCTCCTTCCCCAGGGGTTGTGGGTCATTAGGCAGCTGCTTACTAGATTTGTAAGACGCTTGTGACTAAATGCAGTCTCCTTGATGCCAGCAGAGCCAGGTGAAAGGTAAACTGAGCCCACCAACTGGCTTTTCTTCTAGATGGTTTTTAACATCAATTGTAATCGATTTATTTTCACTGAATTCACCACATGAGTTCATTTAAAATAAGAGGCATCTCAACAGCGAAGGTACTTGTACATTGTGATCACTTTTCTAAATGTGATTTTTTTATTTATAATTTATATAACTATATAATTTACATAATTTATATGGCTTACAAAAGAAGGTATATAATAACCATGTAAAATTATAAGAGAAAACAGATGCTACAAGAAAGCAAAAGTAATTTGGCTCTTTAAGCTTAGAGCCTGGGTTCTCAATTTAACATCTATCAGAATCACCCTGGGGGGCTTATCAAAACACAGGCTGCTAGGCCCAGCCTGGAGCTAGTGAGTGATTCAGTAAGTTTGTGGAGGCATGAAAATGTGCATTTCTCGTAAATGCATAGTTGCTACTCATCTAGGAACCACACTTTGAGAACCACTGATCTAGATCATCCTGTTTCTTTGATATTTAGAATCATGATATGATTGCTGGTTCTGAACCTTGGCCACATTAGACACACCTAGAGAGTTTTTAAATGGCACCAGTATGGAGCCTTATTCCACATATTCTAATTTAACAGGTCCACAATGGGTCCTAGACACTATATATTTTTAAAATTCCCTTTGTGATTCCAATGATCAGCTAGATTTGTAAGCCACCGACAGGTAGAGAGAAAATAACTCATGTTGCCAATAGATAATTGGGTGTTTTAGTTGTGGCTTGGGTTTCTTTTTCCTTTCCATTCCCCCCCACGCCCCCATCAATGTGTCTAGGTACTCATTCTATTTTTTTATGTGCGGAATATGTTTTTGGTTCTTAAATTATGTCATTTTGTTCTCTTAATTAGACTTCATCTATTTTTGATTAACCATTTCTCTAATCTATCAAGGTCATTTTAAATTCTTTTTTTCCCCTAAAGTGTTTCACCCCTGCTTAAATAAATATCATCTGCATTTTGTGAGCAGATTTTCAGTTTCTTAAATGAGACTGTGCTCCTTAAGTTTCAATATTTTATAATTTCATTGCAAATTATTTCTATCATGTAGGTGACGCTACCTTGACTTTGTCCTGGTTATGCACATTTTCTTCGTATCAGTTAACATTTATTTAGTGCTTAGATGTTACGTGTATTGAATCAAGTTCTGTGCCTTCTACATAGTTGAAAGTAAGTGCTGGATCTGACTCCATGTAGTTTTAACTCTAAGGAGGAGAATATGTGTATAATATGAACACAGAATATAGAAGCATTTAAACAAAAATTGAACACTGAAAATGTAGGTTTTATAGGTGGATATAATGTAATGATCTGTTGCTTCTACAGAATAGAGATAAGAGTACCAGCTGCTACTTATTAGCTGTGTGACCTTGAGCAAGTTACTTGATCCTTGTGCCTCAGTTTTGTTATCCATAACATGAGATCTTAATCTTTCCTGCCTTGGTGTATTATAAGGATTTCAATGAGATAGCACATAGAAAATTCTCAACAGAGCCTAACAAATAGCAACAATTCAAATAAATAAATAGTAGTAATTGAGTCTCCTGAGGAGTTGATGGAAGATGTGTTAGGTTTGGTTTGACAGGACTGATAACTAATAATCCAAGTGGCACAGGATGATTGGTCTGGGATCTGTCTTTATTAACCACTGAGGGATCTGGAACCTACGCTTTTACAAGTTGAAGTATATTTCTCTGTAAGCAAACAATTTAGATTTTCATTCTCAGTGTGCTGTATTTAGTATTGGAAATTGTCCTTTTGCAGATAACTACCGCTACTAAGTGACAGCTAGAATTCAAACTCGGGACTTCTGTTTTCAAGTTGATCATTGCTAACTGGTAGAAACAGAGAGAATAGATTGCCCCAGACATAAGGAATGAGGGAGTGGGAACCTTTTTTAGAAAAATAAGATTCCAAAAAGAATATAGTAGCCAGTATTTGGCCACTTGTGAGGCATTATTGAGTGCATTATTTACATAGTCTCAAACTAACTTAGAAGGTTAAGTAACTTGCCCAAAATCATAAAGCTGATAAAACACAGAGCCAGAATTGAACCCAGATCTGTGACAGCAAACTCCATTCTCTAAATAACTTCAGTGCATTTCCTGTCTTTGAATGGAATCAAGAAATTACTTTTTCTGGAATGGAAGATGCACTAAAAAATACCGGAATTAGAGTGCAGAAAGATAAGGTGGAGACAGGAGTTGTGTTTAACTTCCTGTTTTGTGACAGAATAAATGGGAAAATCAGCTGAGGGATTTTTTTCTTGAGTTAGCATGTATTTAAATTTGTTTAAATAGTTAAAAAGAAGATGTTTCAGAAGAAAGAGCTATAAATAGACTAGAGGGGGTGTTTTAGAAATAGAGATAGATTGGAAGGGATGAAGTAATTTTACCCATGTTCAGAATGAAGTAATTTTACCCATGTAATGCAGTTTTGAGTCCCAAGCTATCAATTTGATAAAATACTTTATTTTGCAGGCTTGCATTACTATAGCATTTGGAGTCATGAAAAAACTTTGTACTGCATTTTGTCTGAAGTTTTCCAGTTTACAAAAACTCTTGTTTTCAGAAATTAGAATTACGTAAATATTTAGTCATTTATAGGAGTAAAAACCTCAGATATTGAAATTCCTGGAAAGTCTTGTAATATGTGCCCTTTACCATTAGATTGGACTAAAATTAGACTTACTCAAGTTTATTTGTCTATTTATAAAAACATTGTTTAACTCCAAAATTATTTCTGTTTTGGTTCTCTGACCTGGCTTGCCTGGCATTAACCAACTGTGGTTGATGGGAACTATGCAGACAGCATTTAAAGACTGTAAAGCAGAATTATTTCAGCCAGGCAGGAAAGTCGTCTCACCTTTTACAAATGGCTACTTACTACTAAAAAAGTGTTTCCTTTTTAAAATATCTTACAAAATGAAAGTAAATGTCCAAATAACTTAAGAGATACAATTTCTGGTCAGACTTTTTATTTGTATGCTTGTACCAAAAGCAGTCCTAGCTAATATGCTCAACGAGAGTTCTGTTCTTTCTCTACCCACCCTTCACTCCCCCACATCCCCAGATAATTATTTACAAAATATGATCAAATTAAGCATTATTATGCCAATCATATATACTACTAATTTTTTATTTAGACTTTTTATTATAGAATTTGTACTTAACTGTTATTCTGAAAAGAGACCAAAAGCTTTAAAATTGCTACATTATTACTCGTTGTGGTGTAACACCTACAATATGCCGAAGGAAAGACAATGCTATAGGATGGACTCAGTTTTGAATTTCAACTTTACTGCTTATATGCCAGGAGTTACTGAATCTCTTGGCACTTTGGTTTCATCATCTGTCAATGGGCAGAAATCGTGCCCACTGCATAGGGTATTTGTGTGAACTGAATTAAACAAACTATGCAAAGCATTATGTGTCCAATAAATGTTAACAGTTATAATGAACTAGAGGCCCGGTGCATGAAACTTGTGCACAGGGCGGGGGGTGGGGGGTGTCCATCAGCCCAGCCTGCACCCTCTCCAATCTGGGACCCCTCAAGGGATGTCCCACTAGGATCAGGCCTAAATGGGCAGTTGGACATCCCTCTCACAATCCAGGACGGCTGGCTCCCAACCACTTGCCTGCCTGATTGCCCCTAACCGCTTCTGCCTGCCAGCCTGATCACCCCCTAACCACTCCCCTGCCAGCCTGATCGACGCCTAACTGCTCTCCTGTCGGCCCAACTGCCCCTAACTATCCTCCCCTGGTGGCCCGGTCACCCCTAACTGCTCTCCCCTGCTGGCCTGGTCACCCACAACTGCCCTCCCCTGCAGGCCTGGTCACTCCCAACTGCTCTCCCCTGCAGGCCTGGTCACCCACAACTGCCCTCCCCTGCTGGTCATCTTGTGTCCACATGGGGGTGGCCATCTTGTGTGTTGGTGTGATGGTCAATTTGCATAGTACCACTTTATTATATAGGATGATAATATCTGGTCCTGTGCTAACAAGGAAGTTGGCTGGGAAGGAGACTACAGTACTCTAGAAGTATTTACATTTTGAAAATTTTAGAAAAGATGATCATCAACTGCCAAATTATACTAGCGAGCTTCCTTGTCTTGTGCTGCAGGAACATAGCCCCTTCCTGGCACTAGGAAGTGCTCCTGGATCAGCTGCAGGAGTGGTTTACATGCCTGTGAGCGGCCCTGACCCAGCTCTGCAGCCTGACTGCAGAGCCATTTCATGGCAACCAAGGCAGCTCATTCTTATGTCATTTAGACTAGCTTTTCCATTTTACTTGTACTACTACTAAATCAATTTCAAAATTTTTAAAAATTTACTTCAAAAACAGTGTGATAAATATGCTCCTGCTTGATTTCAAGTGATTTAGGAGACCTGCAAGGTTGTACTTCTTGATATAAATTGCTTAGACACTATTGCTCCTTCCTTCATACAATTATAAAACATCAGAGCTTGGGTGAATATCCAGGTTTAAGGAGCACAGGCTGATTTTCACAGGTTATATACATTGATATCATAGCAACTGATTGAGGGGAAAAATGGATTTGGAAATAACAGTTGTAGCAATAAAAGTAAGAGATGCCTCATAAGGTAGAGAATAGGAAAATCAAGTTAAGAGGAATCTAATCACTCATTGTTTTACTGGAATTTTAAAAGAATGGATCAATAATGTTATTTTGTTTCAGACTATTAATTAACAGCCAGAATCTTGCCTCACAAAATTAAGAAGTCAGTTCTTGTTAATTAAATGTAAATATAATGGCAGAGATCTTTGTGCCATGAATTGAGAGCCTGCTCTCTGGCTATTTTGCTCCATTCTTGGTATAATATAGTACACTGTTCTCAGCCAAAGCCCTATGTTGTCCGGGCAACTCCTGTTGCCATAGCAATGAAATTCTTTTGCGGGAGCAGGGCGAATGCTAATTGTAGCCATTTGTTGTTCCTTCTGTGGATCCCTTAACTAGCACAGTTGTAGAGCAGCCAGAGACTCTGGGTGAGCAGTACGGAGTGCCCCCAAAAGCATTGCGGCTGAAGGCATCCGCCTGCACTGCTAAAAAATCATTTGAGAGTGCTGACAGTGCCACAATGTGGGCAGGAGCACAGCTTGACTCAGACCCTGACAACTGTTGGTCTGGGACTTAGAGGGAAAGAGAAGACTGTTTAAAACCTGTTGAGAAGGTACTGATGACACGGAGATTAATTTGACACCAGTCCCTCAGAGGTAGGTGCTAGGCATATCATAACTGTTTATCCAGGCTAAACTCAATATGGGAATGCCCAGAGGCTGTGGGAGACAAATCAATGATTCTTTTATTTCCATCTGAAACTACATTGCTGTGGCCTAAGGTAAAAATATTCATTTGATCGGAACCAGCCTATTGTAATTCACGTAGGTATTAGATTCAGTTTGTACTAGTAACTCCTTTCACTCTTTATAATCCCTTATTTTTAGAGACTTATGATTTAACTGCCAGAAATGCATTGAAACCGAAAATCAACCCAATGTAAATGAGAGCAGACCCCTTTTGAAAACTAAATGACAAAGTGGTATTTACCGACTGTATGGTCTTTTATGTTCATTTAATTTGAGAAAATGTTCTTAAACCTGACAAGTAGTAATTCATTATAAAACCTAATTGCTATAGGTACTTGGGGAAGAAAAAAAAATGAATGGTAAGAGAAATTATAATGGTAAGAGAAAACATAGGTGCTACTATTATATTATATTTTACCTTTAAAAGTGTATTCACCCATAAAAGTGGTCAAGTTCATGAGGTTTTTAAAATCAGCTACTATATAAACATACTAATAAATTTCAAGGTAGTTTTTTAGGAATAAATTCAATATATATGCCTCTTAATTGAATAGGCTGAAGGTGCTTCCTGGCTGAAATGTTCTCAAAATTTCGAGGAACTAATATCTTAAGCTTGTTATATTAAGCTACTCCTCACTCTAGCTTTATGCTTGTTTGTATTGAAATAGTCACAATTGGCATAAAGATAGCCCAGTCACAGCTACAGATTCCTCTTTTTTCCTGGAGAGCAGGTTGAAAGAAGGACTTTCAATTCAATGTGATTTCTTTCTCTTTGATAGAACTCCATGTGTATATAGTGCTTTTGTCACTTGTCCTTTCTAGGGAGACAGCTATCCAAGTATCATTCAGTGCCCTGAAAGAAATTAGCCTCTGATGTCAGTGATCATAAGTCATTTGCATGCTTCAAACACTAAACAAATTAGTCCCATCTCACTGATTAAAATAGATATGCAGCCCATGAATTCCAAGAAGAAAAGAATTGAAATTTATTTGTTGAAATTTTGTAAGACCTACTGTTTTCATATTTTTAATCAAAACAAAAAATACCTATGAATTATATGTGTAACAAATACTATTTCCTAACTATTATACACATTTATGAATTTTACATGCAAGATATCTCAGATATTTCTTAATAAGCCCAGTGGCATGTTTTAAAAGGTTATTTTCATTAAATCCTTAACTTTAATACATTTGGCTGCACTTCTAAGACACTGTATTCCCAGTATAGTAAATGAGAAAAGTGTAGTAAAAGGTAAGAAATAATTCCTCAGTCAACAGAGGTCAAGTTACTGTCAAGCTGACCACTAATCATGGCTTCTAGTCTCCTCAAATGATTAGGTCTCCCACAGGGTTCTGAAAACAAACGAGGTTTAAAATATCCTTACCATGAGAATGAATATCCACTTTTCCTTGGGAGAGAGAATTTGTGTTAACACAAAATTTAGCTATGGGCTGGAGGATAATTGGCAGGATGGATTTCCATAATTATCACACCACATAGTGGCCCTCTGAGAAATAAGAGTAGACAGTCCATCCTCACTCTGCCAAAGTGTTTCTCCTTAATGGCCAAAGAGATGGAAGGCCTAAAACCTGAATTTGGGATGAGGAGTGCTCTAATATCAAGGAAGGTTCTGAAAACCCATAATATCAATATCAGACCTCATAGGAAAGCAAGCTCTTTGTGGTAAGTTCCTAGTACCCCCACCAACTTTCTTCTGGGAACAGAATAATAACCATTGCTGATTGTGTTCCATAACCTTCCAATGTAAAAATCTGCAGCCCAGTTTCTTTATTTTTTTTATTTTTAAAAATATATTTTTATTAATTTCAGAGAGGAAGGGAGAGGGAGAGAGAAATAGAAAAATCAATCATGAGACAGAATTATTGATTGGCTGCCTCCTGCATGTCCCCTGCTGGGGATCGAGCCCACAACCCGGCATGTGCCCTGACTGGAAATCGAACCATGACCTCCTGATTCATAGGTCAATGTTCAACCACTGAGCCATGCCAGCTGGGCCTAGTTTGTCTTATTGGATGCTTTGTAAGCCTTAGCTTTTAGTGATGCAACATGCTCAACATCTGGCTAGCTAAGCTCATTTGGGCCAAGACAAGCTAAAGTGTTCCCAAATAATGTCTAGTGGAATGTGACAGTCCACAGGCTTTTAGAATCAAGTCCTTGATTGGAGTGGGACTTACACAAGGACTGGCACTTGGAAAGGAGGAGTTGACTATGAGGAAAGGAATCTGTGGGACAAACTGGTTGCCCTACCAAGTCTGGTTTGGATGGCAGCATAATCACTCCTAAAATAAAATTAAAAAATAAGTCATATTTCATTTAAATATGAGATAGTTGCTCATTGAGGAGAAAGGATATCCACAGAAGGGTGTAACTCATACAATCCAAGAAGCGGTGTTGTGTGAATGCTTGTGAAGTTAGATGGCCCTCTCAGCTTCCAATTTCTTCTGAGCCAGACCCCACTGGGAAAACCAGAGAATGGGTGAACTTAATTTTAAAATTCTATTTTAACCCCTGTTCAGATCACTCACTCCTTGTCCCTACTTTTAAATAAAGGAAGCTTGAAGGAGCTATGGCCTACTATGGTCTTCCACCATCCTCCCAGGAGGGTTGATAAACCTTTTTACAATGCATAGATGGAAGCTGGCTGATTTAAAAATCTACTGAAAAATCTGTACCTCATGTGGATATTAATTAGAAGATCCAGTCACTCTTGATCTATGCTAGAGTCCCCAGAAAGTTGTATGGAAATCTCTCCCTAAGCATGTATGCCTCAACAACAATTCATGGTGGTGATTTCTTTTCCACATACTGGTAGTTGGTAATATGGGTCAACTTTGCCACCTTTTAGGTATTTTTTAGTATTTCTGTGTTTCACAGTTTGATTCACTTTTATGGGTATTTTTTCAGATATTTTCAGCCAAATTTGTCATCTTCACAGTTTTGCAGTGTTATCTGATTTATTTTTAATTGTACCCAGCATTAAGTGATTGCTCCTAAGAAAACTCATCAAAAACTAATGTTTCCAACTACTGATTTTATATTCATAAATTTTGCATCTAGGCATGATTTGGGGTATGATAGCTTGAGTTTTTAATTTTCAAAATTTAAACTCATTTTTTTCTTTGTCAGTCACTGCATGAAAATGATTAGTCAAGCCAGTAACTGGCTCTGTTTAAATTATAAATTATGTGTAATGAGAAAAACTCTATCAGTGGTTCCCAACCTTGCTTTGTCATAATTAACCAGGCCTCATTCCAGACCTACTGAATCAAAACTTTTGGGGGTAGGTGTCCCTGATTGGAGAAGGAGCATTTTGGAAACAATGATCTGGAGTAGTATTTCCTACTTTTTAATATCATGTTTCAATGTGAAAACAAGGCTTGAGATCTTGATGTCAATTTCAGGAATATTCAAAACTAATCGGTTTATATAGGGTGTCCCCCCAAAAATGCATACTCACACTTTGAATAATTATAAAGGCAGTGTTTATTAAAATACATTTCATTTTCAATACTGAGCTATTTAAAGTGTGTATACAGTTTTGGGACACCCTGTAATTTATTGTTTTGGTTATTTTTTATGTTTGTTTTTCTGTAAAAGGAAAATATTTCAAATATTTGATTTGAAAGAAAATAAAAATGATATATTGTTGGCTGAAAATAAGTTTAAAGTAATATAGAACATGGACAGAATTGCTGTTTTTCAGGTATAAAAATTTGTTTAAAAACATTCCAAGAGTACAAAAACAAAAAATTGTTTCTTCATCAATCAGTGATTAGAAAGATGCATTTATTTTCCTTATATCCTTTCAGACTGTTTATTTAAAGCTTAAAACATAACATTCAACATTAGTGAAAACTGCCAAACAAAAAAAACAGACATAAATGGCTGAACCTTAATCAGAACATTTCTTGGTTAGAAAAATAACTTTTTAGAGAGCCCTCAAGTATGCAAAGATTGTATGCACTCATTTTTAATCAGTTCGCTAGTGACAGTTTCCCTAGAGCTGAGGAAAACACCTCTAGGTCCAGCCTGCTGTTCCCTAGCTAATAGCAACTCATTGTTTCAGCAAAATCTGGTCTGCTGGTTAATGGGATTATAATGAATGACAACTTCGTTTACCCTACATTTAAATGTGTAACTTGGTTTACTTCATATATTACATACACTTGGGAACTGGTAAGCATTGGCTTACAGGGAATTCTCAGTTGAGCAAGGAATATCTTTATTGCTCACACCAGCCAGTGAAGCTGTTCCTCTCTCTAACCACTGAAATCATGAGACACCTGGAGCCCCTTGTCTGCAATACCTCTCCCACTAGTCTGTCCCCTGCTACTGGAAGTATCACTCTCCATTTCTACCAAAAGAAATTGCTAGAACCTTTGGCATTCTGTTTTTAAAAGATCATTGACCCCTACGGCAGCAATATTCACACCTGAAATAGTATTAGCCCTGTCATGTTGAGTTTTGGTCCCATCTCCCTTCTTTTTTGCCTTCTCTCATTTCCTTGCTTTGTTCTTGTTAAACATGCTTACAAACTTAGGCTGGGTGTTAAAGCTGAAGAAAAAAGAAAAACAAAACAGTAACTAAGTTTTAAAACACTTCCTTCCGGCAGGCTAATGTCAGTTCTTATGAAAGCAACTACAGCAAGAAACCGTCCCTGAACAAAAAGGCTCAGAGCCTCACGAGTTGCCCATAAACTCCGCTTTAGTCATTCTTATCTAAGTGCCTTAGTCTCTCACTTCGTGGGTCATTCCCTCTGAGATTCTTCTCCTTTGTCCAGGCACACTCAGCTTCAGAGTCCTCTTTCAGATGCCGCCTTCCAGCCACTGCTGTTCCACTCCCGTTCAAAGAAAAATAATCCCTGCTGCTCATGCTGCTATAATAGAATGTTCTTCCTCTGTTATTACTCGGTTAGCTGTTGACGTGGTTGTCTCTCTTACCGGAATATGAACTCCTGGAGCACAGGGACCCTCTCCTTCATCTTGGATTCCCCAATGCCTGGCAGAGTGCCTGGCTGATAGTATGTGTCAAGTGAGCTTAGTGATAAACATTATTTCTGCCCAGAATGTCATCTGTCCCTAAATGATATTTTTAATCAACTGGTATCATTAGTCCAAATATTGGATTTTATATCTTTGTCTGGCACCAGACTTATTTTTTTTAAGTTGGGGTTTATATTTTTGTTTTTGCTATTTTTTATTTTACTGATTTATTACATTCATGCAGAAAATGCACACATTTTAAGAGCAAATATAATTCAATGTATTTTCTCAAAATGGACTCTCCATATAACCAGCATTCATGGTGTTTCAGGTTTTGTTTTTTGTTTTTTTGTGTTTTTTTTGGGGGGGGGGGGGCGGTTAGCAATATAAACATTTACTGGAGAAAATAGAGAATTGATCCTAACATAAACTGAGTATAGGAAACAGCATGCTCTGCCACACTTTTACTTGAGTGTGTGTGTGTGTTCAGACAAGGAAGTGCAGTGACACCTGTGGTGTGTAGACTTTTTTCCTCTGTTAAAGTGCTCTTTTATTCTCCCTGTTGCAGTCCCTTGGCAATTTCAAAGGAAATTGAATTTAAATGTGCTTTTCTAGCTGCATTTAAATGTATATAAATGGGTTGTAAATACAAACTTTAAAGGAAATGAAAATGCTTTACAAATATCCCATTAATCCCCAAGCATCTCTCTAGGACTCTGGAAAAGATAGTTGTCAAGGAATCAAAAGGCTAGAGGAGACCCTGCAGTAGATCTGTGAACAGCCATTACAAAAAGATAATTGGCCACTTTTTCTTTAAAATGTTCAGAAAAGAAAATTTCATACTTTTTTGTGGCAATCCTCAATTTGGGCTGCCACGCAGACCTATGAGGGGGAAAGACAAGGATGGGAGCATTCTCTCTCTGGGTACTCATCCCTCAAGTACCTCAAATCCCACCTCCTAACTCCAACCCACCTACTTTTTATTCCCTTCCCCACACTGGAAATGTTATCACCACCACCACACACACCACATTCATCACCAAGTACAATTTACCCCATCTCCATAGGATTGCTCACATCTGGCCTTCCTCCCTTTGAATGCCACTGCCTTCTTGCAGTCCACTGTCATCTTTACACTTATTGTAATTCCTTCCATCCCTCTCATTCCTTCATACTACTACAAAAGAGCTCATCCAGAAATACTAATACTTTCATACCTTGTGTCAATTCCAGTGGGTTAGAGTGCAAACTCCCACATGGTCCTGTATGTACCTCCCAGGCTCATCTACCTCCCAGACTTCCAGGTGCAGCCTGCCACCAGATTCCAGCACTTTCTTGTCTCATCAGTGGCTGTACTTGAGCCATGCTCAATTCCCGTCATGCCCCACACTTTTCAACTTATACTAGTCTTTCATCTAGGAATATTTCCTCTTTATCCAACATTTCATTAAGATTTAAAATGTAGCCCTGGCCAGTGTTGCTCAGTTGGTTGGAGTATCATCCTGGGCACCAGAAGGTCCTGGTTTCCATTCCTAGTCAGGGCACATGTCTCACGCCTAGGTTGTAGGTTTGATCCATTAGGGCAGATATGGGAGGCAGCTGGTCCATGTTTCTCTCTTCTCTCTCTCTCTCTCTCTCTCTCTCTCTCTCTCTCTCTCTCTCCCTCTCCCTCTCTCCTCTCCCTCTCCCTCTCCCCTCTCCCTCCCTCCCTCCCTCCTCTTCCTCTCTCCCTCCCTTTCTTAAATTTCAAAAAAAAGATTAAAAATGTAAATGCCCTCTCTGAAAAAGGCCATCTCAAAAATCTACCATTTTTTCAATTCTGATAAATCCTGTTATCCTTGATAAAGGGTGAATTGTCAGAGCCGCTTAAATACAAACACAAAGCATGACAGAATAAAATAACATGACCTACTATGTAGAGTAGAAATTTCTTAATCTGTTCTTTGTATACATTCTTCTGTTTTTTTGTTCCCCCTTTTAGCAGTATCTATACTTAGTTCACATGTTGGTAAGATTACTATTCATTTGTGGATTGCTGAAAATAGGGGGAAGAATTGAAGTGGGTGGGTGGTGAGAGTGAGTTTGTATAATCTCAAGTGGAGATTTGAGTCTTCAAATATTTTCTTTTCATTGCCCTGGGTTTTCTCTTACTTTTTAGTGTCCGTAGTTGTGGCACTTCAGACACAGGGTTTTTATAATGGAACCTAGTGGTCTCACTTCTTTACTTGTGGCTGTCACCCTGGGCTATGAGGGCGATGTGTCATCACTCTCTCTCTTCAGCCCCACATTCTGTACTATACTGCAGTGTGTGAGTCTGTCTCTTCCCTGCCCCAACCACTTCTTTAATTAAATACCTTTTCTGACTCTCAAACCTACTTTTAGAAAATCTATGTTTTCTAAATTTCTAATATTTCTGCTGGAAATCTGCAAGGGTATATGCCAGCAATTAGTATCTTTCACTTCAGTGTTTTACAGATATGCCTTTTAGTGTGTTTGATCCTTTCCAGTTTTCATTTAAAATCGTGGTCTTTTGTTTTCATTTCATTATTTTTCTGGTTTTAGTTTTAATAGTTCTGTTTGTTATTTTACTTTTGAAACCTTAATGAAATACTACATACATGCAGAAAAACACACAAATCAATAGTACACTTGAACAACGTGGGGGTTTGGTGTGCTGACCCCACCCTCCACACACACTGGTGAAAATTCACGTATGACTTTTGACTCCCCAAAAACTTAATTGCTAACAGCCTACTGTTGACTGGAAGCTGTACTGGTAACATAGTTGATTAACACATATTTTGCATGTTACATGTATTATCTATTGTATTCTTACAATAAATTTAGCTGGAGAAAAGAAAATGTTAAGGAAATGATAAGGAAGAGAAAATACATTTATGGTACTGTATATATTTATTGATACTGTATGTTTATATCATCTGGTTTAGACTACACAGATTTTCTACCAGCTTTTTCCTTCAAATTATCAATTGAAAAAAAGTTGTATATAAGTGGACCTAGGCTTTTCAAACCCATATTGTTCAAGTGTGTATAGTTCAATGTATTTTCTCAAAATGAACACATCATATAACTCCACACATACCAAGGAATAGGCCATCACTATTATGCCCAGAAGCCCGATTTCTGTCCCCTTCCAGGCACTAACTCCTCTCCTTGCCTCTTCCCCCACTTCCCAAGGATAACCACCCTGTGCCTCTAACACTATCAGTTACTTTTGCTTGTTTTGAACTTTATATATATGGAATATCACTATCTGTGCTTTTTGGAATTTGCTTTCTATCAATCAACATGCCTGTTACATCCTATCATGATGTTATACATGACAATTGTTTGCTAATTTTTACTGCTCTCTAATATTCCATTATTTGAATAGTGTATAACTTGTCCAATCTGCTTTTGAAAGATAATTTGGTTAATTCCAAGTTTGAAGCTATTCTGAATAGTGTTACTTATGAATATTCTCAAACATGTCTTTTGGTATACATATGTATGCATTTCTGTCCAGTATACACCTAGGAGTGGAAGTGTATACTTATGTTTGGTTTACATGAATTCTCTCAGAAGATTCTACAAAGAAATCTTACCAATTTATACTTCCATCATCGATGAATGAAATTACAGTTGCTTTATATCTTCGAAACTTGGTATTATCAGTCTTTTAAAATTCTTTTTTATTTTAATCATTCTGCTGGTGTGTATTGGTATTACAGTGGGGCTTTGATTTGTATTTTATTTAATGTGTAACCTCTTTTATGAAGTGCCTGATGAAGTCTTTTCTCCATTTTCTCTTGGGTTGTCTTTTTCTAACTTAGGAGTTCTTGATATATTCTGGATCCAAGTTATTTGGTGGGCATACGTAACACAAATATCTTCTCCCACTCTATAGCTTGCCTTTTCCCTTTTTCAGTGGTGTTTATATTAATAAAAGACCTTAATTTTAATATGGTCTAATTAAGTAGCCTTTTCCTTTATGGTTAACACTTTTAGTGTCCTCTTTAAGCAAACTTGGGTGTCCTCAAGATTATGAATATATTCTGTTTTCTTTTAAAAGTGTTTTTAATCATCCTTATTTAGTGCTATCATCTAGAATGTGGAGTTTTTAATCTATTTATACTTCTTAATTTTTTTAATATATTGCTATTGATTTCAGAGAGGAAGGAAGAGGGAGAGAGAGAGAGAGAGAGAAACATCAATGATGAGAGAAAATCATTGATTCGCTGCCTCCAACATGCCCCCAACTGGGGATCGAGCCTGCAACCCAGGCATGTGCCCTGACTGGGAATCAAACCATGACCTCCTGGTTTATAGCTCCATGCTCAACCACTGAGGCACACTAGTTGGGCTATACTTTTCATTTACAATTTTATCCTTTATTTTCCATCCTTTTTCTTATATATTTACATTTTTTTACCATGCTAATATATCCATAACATAAAATTTGCCATTATAACCATTTTTAACTGTACAGTTGTATGGCATTAAATACGTTCAAATTGTGTACAACCATCACTAGTATACAGTATCCACCTCCAGAACTTTTTTATTTCCCCAAATAAAACTTTGTATTCATTAAATACCAACTGCCCATCATAAGGTGTATATTTTTAAAGAATAATACTTTCTACCTTTCTTGTCACAAAGTTAATAATACATGATCCACATACAAAAACATTTTAAGTCCTTAAATTCTAATTTTTACAATACTTGATTCCTAACTTTAAATATAAACTGCCCAAAAAGAATATAACCTGAGTATTTGAAAATGTTTTATTCTTTGTTTTCTATATTTTTAATCTACTTTACATAATTCGACACTATTATGTTGAAACAAGGTAGAGAAGGCAGAAAAATACTTTGTCAATTTGAGGCAATACTCATGATAAAAAATAAAATAAGAAACCATGAATGTGATTAGGATACAAGTAATTTCCATAGACTTCTTTTTTCCTATTTCAAAATCATGTTAATGCTGAATAATAGTTAACTAGCCCAAATTCTGGAACTTTAGTGACTTTATAAACTTTCACTATTGGTATGTTAGCTAAATTTGAATTGGACTGTAGATTTTATTTTTGCTTGAAATCTTTATCAGTCTACCTAATCATTTTTAATTTATTTAAGATTATATAAACAATTTGGCATTATAGAGTGCAATGTATCTCTTAAAAAGTAGTATTTTGAATCCACTCAGTGCTAGCAGAACTTACAGCTGTGTCATTCATTAGCATTTTTGTCTCTGAAGTACACTGAAGTCTATAATATTTTTATTATGTAGATAGGAGAAGAAATTCAAATAAGTAGTACAATAACATAAGTGCTCAGAATGTTTCTTTCATTTAGGGATATTTACTCACATTTCCTCTTTGTATACTATTTGTGTCTCATGCACCCACACCCCAAAATTATCCTTGTGATGAGAGGAAATTTAAGAAAAAAAAGAAAAACTTCCCTGTATTTCTTCTCTCCTAACTTGTACCATCCTTTCTTTTAAATTGCACCTGCTTAATTTTAAAGTTTCTTTTAAGTTGACCATGTTCTCTTGTCAGCTGTTTAAACTGTACAAATGACTTCTGAATGGCCAATGGGCTCAGGAAATAACCAGTGGCCTTCTTTCCTCATTCCAGTCACCACTTAGCCTCACCACTGTTTGCTCTCCGTCCCCATTGTCCCTTTCCCTTCCTAGCCCTGGGTATGGATTCCTTGAGCTATTCCCACTGTTCACCAACTCTGAGGAAATGTCCTTCATGCTTTGGGCTGCATCTTCTCTGTCATCTTTTTATTCTGTCATGCTCTACTCCTCATACCCTTATTATAGGGTGAAAAATTCGGGGGAAGAGACTAAATATACTATATCTCTAATATACTTCAAATTAGTCTAGGTTGTAAAAGGAAATTAGACAAGCTATCTAATTCTAGTTTGTTATAAGTTTCTTGACCCTTTATGTATAATTTGATGAAGTTTTTCCCAAGATACCTAAGCTAGAATTTAACTTGCTTTTACTTTTTTTCCATGGCACTTTATGTACTGCTTAAATATCCTTTTTTGCTAATTTTACAAATTATAGACGGCTTGGTACATGGTGTTAGACTTAGCATATGGGAAATCCCAGCACACAGGCTAATTAAATGTCATTAGTACTTTCACTGTAATTAATATTAACAGATACTATTTACTGAGTGCTATCTATGTGGCAGGCACTGTGTATGTATCTTCACTCTTACAACCGTCCTGTGAAGCAAGACCGACTGTTCCCATTTCCAAGGTATAGAGAGGTGAAATCATTTGTATGTGGTCTCATATGTAGAGTGTGATAAGCTCAGCTTTTTCTTACTTCAAAATAGGTATCTCTTAAGTTTTATGCTTAAAATGTCTTTTAATTATTTTTAGACAAGAGTGTATTTCCTAAGGAAAGAATATTCTGAAATGATTTTGTAGTCTACCCTTAAGTAGGTAAAATGAGTGATGGTATGGCATCGAAAATGTGAATGGTGCATCCTGCTAAAGTCAGCATATATTTTCTGGTGTCCTCCACTGCATTTTTGTAGTGCTTAACAGGACTCATCACAGCACTGTGGTAAGACAGCATGCACTAGGATAAGCAGACCTGGGTTCAAATCCCAGCTTTGATATTTCCGTATTTTTTTAAACCTTTCTGTTTTTTCTTAAAATCCATAAAAGAAACATGCTTTGCAAATTGTGTCAGGTACTAAATAAGTTCTGTATTTAAAAGTTTTTCTGAGTGCTTGGCCCAGAGTAATACTTGTAGACATGAAAGACCATAGGAGCTATTATACTTCTGATGTTCCCCAGTATTGTCCATACTGACACTGGTCCTCAGAATAGCACAGAATAGCACATGTTGATATTAGTATTCCTCATAACCAAGAAACTGGGTACTCAAGAGTAGCTAACTGGCCATTGCTGCATACAGAGTAAAGAATTTCTAATTCTCATATCTGATATGGTTTTTCTACTTTATCATGCAGCCTCCAACAGTTCAGTATTAGAATGCTAAATGCATTCAAGAGCCAAATTAAAATTCAGTAGATGAAATGCGATTCTTTTGTACAGCACATTATTCTAGAGGATCACATTCTTAACGAAATGCAAATTCAAAACTTCAAATCCCTTTACTAATCCCTCTCTACTAACAGTGGTTAATTTTGATAATTTGGACCTAAGCATAAGGGATAGATCCTTACAACATGGTCAGGAGAGACGAGAGGCCAGTAGGGAGAGAGTTTAAACTTTTACCCCTGAAATGTTCTTAATACATTAAATTGTATTGCTTCTCAGCTGTTTAAAAAAATTTTTAAAAGCTTCCAGAAGTGAGAAAACCATTGTTTTAAACACAGCCAAGTTTTGTGGACAGATAGTATGTTGATGAAAATATTTCAGTACACAGAGGCATGTAGCTAATATGTACAGTGGTCAAACTATCCAAAATTTATGAACATAAATACATTTCAAATCAATCTGTAACGGCTGTTGGAACAGATGCAGAACGGATTTGATCTACAGATTTCCTTTATGGGAACTGCAAGCTATTTTATGAAGGAGTAGATTTTTTAAAGTGGTGCCCTCAAAATATTTTCATGGATTAATGGGATTATAGCATTTAATCACAAAATGTTGAGGAATATATTTTCTAGTGCTTACTTTCTTCTTAGTAGTCTTAGTATTTGACAGTAGGTCAAATCTGTCAGCTGGAGCCAGCCTAGCATAACAGCCCCTTCCCTCCCCAGCACAGGAGGGAGGAAGCCTGCTAAAGGGAATGTGACAGTTCTTAGTATTAAGCAGTTTAGGTATGCTTTGGAAGTCAGCAGGCTCCTGGTCTCGCCAGTCTCTCTGGAGGCTCCTCTGCTATGCCCTTTCTACTCCTTCAGCTGTCTACTCCAGATCTCCCCACCACATCCACCCACACCCTCTTCACTGCTGTGGTCCCTTCTGGCAGGCCACCTTCTTGACCAGAATCTTTATTTAATTGACCCCAGGTCATTGTTACCATAGGTACCAGTGCTGCCCAAGGAATTCTATCAATCAAATCATTTTACATTTTAAATGAGGGAGATAGGTTTTGTATATCTCAGGATGGTAATGGAACTTGGAAGGCTTTTGAAGATAAGAATCTGTGTGAAGTGTTTTCTTGTATAGATTCATTCATTTTGAACTCATGCTCACCATTTTGAGATAAATTGATTCTGGATAATATAAAGACGAGGTTGGCCCTGGCCAGGCAGCTCAGTTGGTTAGAGCATCGTCCTGATTTGCCAAGGTTGTGGGTTCAATCCTTGGTCAGACCACATACAAGAATCAACCAATGAATGCACAAATAAGTGGAACAGCAAATCTCTCTCTGTAAAATTCAAGGAATAAAAAGAAAAAGGCAAGGTTAAGAGACTATTAGGTCATACAGCTAGTTAGCTGACCTGAGATTTTAGTCAAGCTTTGTGAACACACACGTGGGATTTGGAGCTGGTAGAACCGTTACTCCCTTACTCACTGGGATATTCTCTTGCTTTTCATAGTTACTACCACCTCCTTGGTTTTGTGTCTGTTTTGTTTGTTGTAGTGCCAGTGCCAGCATTTCATTCATTTTTTACATATCTGATGCTTAGTTTAGCTTAGAACATATAGTAGATCAGTCTTTTTTTGACATTAAAAATTGTGTAGTAAGGTGTTAAAAATTCTGCGAGTATTTTCCAAATTCTGCAAATTAGGTTAGTGTTGTTTTCTTTCACAGACTATATAAGTGCACTATAATAACTTTTTCAGAAAATTATATATATGCATATATGTGTGTGTGTGTGTCTGTGTGTGTTTTATTGATTTTAGAGAGAGAGGAAGGGAGAGGGATAGAGAGATAGAAACATCGATGAGAGAGAAACATCAATTGGCTGCCTCCTGCATGCCCCTTACTGGGGATTGAGCCCACAACCTGGGCATGTGCCCTGACTGGGAATCAAACCAGTGACTTCTTGGTTCATGGCTCAACGCTCAACCACTGAGCCGTACCGACCAGGCTTTATAATTTTTTGTGTGCAAATTACAGTCTTCTGCACGCAGTTAATATTCACTGCTTATTGATTAATATTTGTTTATAACATAGCATTAAATTTTTGCAGTGACATTGCTGAGTAGTAAAAATTTTATTTTCAGACGTTTTGTTGAAATATCTTTGGTCAAAACAATTAAAAGCATGACACTTATCTGAAATAATCAGAAAAAAATGATGTTTTTCTCTACTAAGTATAAATTTGTAGAATTTCAGAGTATAAAATTTTCTCTTTCAAAGTCTTAGTGTCATTTTAGTCATTCACTTTAGAAATCGAGCATGTTGTGGTGTTAAATTATGAGATTACATGTAATATTAGACACTTCAAGAAATAATCTTTTGGCATTAATCTTGCTTAATAATTATATTTTTAAATTTGAAAATAAAATGCGGCCAGGTGGACTAGAGCGTCTCCAGCCCCTCCCGGGTGGTGGAATTGCTATTGATTTATGACAAATGCTGGGAAGAGCGGCAGGGACTGGTTTGTTGCTTCAGATGCGAACTGAAAGCAAACAGGTTTTGTTATCAATCACTGGGTGTCGGTGTCAGACAGCAGTGGTGTTATAATTGATTTGATGGCTCCGAGAGACTCGAGCTTCAGTGGCCAAAGTGGACGGTGGCGACTCAGCCATGCAAGACGTGGACATGAAGAGGAAGTGACAGGACTCCTCAGAGCAAAGTCAGGTGATTTAAAAGGGCACATTTAGTCACCAATTCAATAATTCATAAACATTAACTTTTAATACAAGATGATGTTGATGAGCAAAAAGAGAAAGTTAAGTTTTTGTTTTTAACCGTTAGGCTTTGTGGTGCCTTTTGTTGGATTAGACTAGCTTTCCATTTTTTTTCCCCCTCAAGACTCTATCAGGCATTAAATAATACTTGAGATATTTAGTTTAATGCAGATGATCACATATTATGTATCATTTTCATTGCTGAGCCACTTGATGGGAATGTGTAAGAGGGGGCAAAGAAAGGGAATTTTTTTTAATATATTTTATTGATTTTTTACAGAGAGGAAGGGAGAGGGATAGAGAGTTGGAAACATCAATCAGCTGCCTCCTGCACGCCCCCCACTGGGGATGTGCCTGCAACCAAGGTACATGCCCTTGACCGGAATCGAACCTGGGACCTTTCAGTCCGAAGGCCGACGCTCTATCCACTGAGCCAAACCGGTTTCGGCAAGAAAGGGAATTTTTAAAAAGCAGATGTCTAATATACCTTCATTTATGACCTTGATTCCTGAGTTTGAAGAATATGCTTAAGTTGAATTTCATTAAATCAAGCAACTTCACAAACTAAACATAGCAAAAGGTTAGAGTTACTAATTATATTATGCCTCATTGTTATCTAAATCAAACCAGATTTCTGAATGTATGTGTCAGTCAGTTGGACAAACATACAGGCGTGCGTGTGTGTGTGTGCGTGTGTGTGTGTGTGTGTGTGTAATGGCAACTTGGTTTCCATGCCAAAGTTTTCTGACATAAATGGGTTCTGATCTGGGCCAGATAAGGAAAATGTTTCCTCTCAACAGCGTATTGACTGGCACTTGCTTTCTGGAAGGCTCAATTGAAAAGAGCATTGTGCTCATTGAGTAAGGTCTGTGATGGGTACTGAATAGGGAAGTGACATATATCACACATTTGCCCTCTGAACAGTACTTTAACCTGTTGCAGTTGATAGTGGAAAAAAATTGGGGTGAATATGTGCTTGGAGTTTCCTTTTCTTAAACAAACATATTGGAAAACTAAAGGCCATGATACTGAAGGTACAGAAGACTTAAATATAATTAAAACCTCATATCTCCAGTATTACATTTTAATTGTAATGAATTCATCAAAGGCTATATATTTATCTTTTATAAAGACTCTTCCAGAAATCATCCAGGATATTTTTATTTCAAACATTAGAATAGGATATGGATATACCAGTTACACAATAGGAGACTGTATTATTATCTTCTCAGTAGTTATACTTAACTTACGGTGATTTAAATTGAAAATTTTTATGGAAAGTAAGTTCTGGCTTTGTTGTTTGTTTTGGGAAAAAGAAATTGCCAAAGAAAAACCAAAACATTTCTTCCAAGTTTTACTCAGTAATGAACATTTTCTTACTCATTAATGTGCTTTTCTATTAAAATTTTCGTACTAGTCTCCTTTGGATAAAATTGCATATAATTCACTAATATTTCTTAATGAACGATGATATAAGAAGAAAGGTTAACATCTGAGTGTCTTAGACATTACATAATTTATATCTTGAGGCAACTGAATGATCTTCTATCCCCAGTGGTTTTCAAACTTCTTTGACTTCAACCCGCATTTAGAAAAACTTATTATACCAAGACCCACCACATATATCTGCACACATACCTACCTAAAACCTGGAAACAAAATTTCAAAACTTTTACCTTTGCTTCATGTAATGTAGCCTATTTTCTTTAGTAATGCAATCTGTTCTAATCTATATTCCATTTAAAAGAATATATGATGCCAGTTTTAAGGGATAGAAACCTGATGTTTAGAAAATACTATTCTAGTCTAATTTTCTCATTTTATTGATTAATAAATGAAAACCAAGACTGAGAGGTACCCTTTATAAAAAAAAATTGTTTTAATGCAACCACCACAGTCTTATTAAGAAGTAACAGAAATTAAGCTCCAGGCCTTCTGGGGATTTATAGACTGAAATATAAACAGGACAAATACAATTAAATATATTACATCATTAACAACAACCTCATTAAGACCAACTTATAACAAATAGAGTTGCATATAAATACTTAGATTACACTAATGAGAAGAATATGGATAGACTAAAAAGAGGTATAAATATTATTTGAACTATATTCTGAAGAGGTAGAGAAAGGTAAACTAAATCTTTTTTTTTTCCAGGAAAGGACCTTTTGGAAAGGTGTTTTATAATAGCATTCTATACAGTAAATAAATCATGACAATTCAAATTTTTCAGAACAATGAGGGTCAAAGTTGGAGTTTGTTAATTCACTTTGGCTCTATAAAGTACATTATGCTCTTATTGTTCTAAATCTAATATCCCACGAAGATTCAACATAGTTTAGCACAGTAGATCAGTTCTCAAAGTGGGGACAGACTTTTAAATATTTCCAGTGACATAGACACCAGCATGTTTTAGAAATTACATAAGACACTCACATGATCAGTAGAGACCATGTAGATGTTAAAAATCTTTAAATTCAAGTGAAACCAGCAGAAATAAGCTAGAAATCTTTCTAAATTTAGGTATAAGCATTTTCATTTCAGCTACAAAAACCTAAACAGCCTGACTTTTTGGTCCTTCTTGCTGTTTTTCCTTTTTAAAATAACTATATTAGCCTATACATAACAAGCAGCCTCGTATGATCTTTGAATATGGCAATTATACCTTTCGTATTGATTTACTGGCTCATTCTCTTTCTAAGCTTTTTAGCTGTGGTGATTGGGGTAATTACAGAGCTGCCTCTCCTGTGTGAAGGCACAATTTGCAGGTCAGAAATGTTATACAGAAGTAGGTATGGTAGCTGTCTAATGAGATTGCTTAATATTTATTAAAGTGGCATTCTTTTTTGTTGTTGTACTGTTGCGTGTCTCAGTGTTCCGAATATTCTTTCTTAACATAATTATACGATTGGATTTTCTTTTGAACTTTATGAGACATTAATCAGAGTTAGACATTTAAGCTTGAAATATGACTTGCTGTTGTACATAAAATCTGTGTTTTGTAGATTAATGCTGAGACTTTCAGTAGCTGTGTCCTTTGCAGCTCCTAGGAGCATGTTTTTGATGCTGGGGCTCTAGCTGTACCTGCCATTGTGGACCTTACAAGGCCCACCTTCTCTTGCAACAGCAAGTAAATAAATACATGAAGTGACAGCTTGTTATAAATGCTGTGAAGGAAATAACTGGGAAGATGTGATAATTGGCAGAAGCCTTTTTTAGAAAGTAACATTTGAGCTGCAGATTGAAGGGCAGCCCTGGAAGGTCCCAACTAGTTAAAGAGCTAGGAATAAGCAGTAGTGAATACACGGGGTCAAGGAAAGATCTGGGCTTGTTGGAAGAATTAACAGACGAGTGATGTTGATGAGAAGGTGATGAATGAAGGGCAAAGAAGAATGAATGGAGAAGTTAGAGAGTTAGACAGGTCTTTTTTTTAAAAAAAAAAAAAAAAGTTTGGATTTTATGCTGAAAGCAGTAACACTATCACATTTTTTATTGAGCACTTACTAGGTGCCACGTACTATGCTAAGTGTTTCATGTGTGTATCTCATTTGGTCATTACGACATCCTTGTGAAGTAGATGGTAATAGTTCTGCTTTATAGATGGCAATGTAAGATTAAAGAGATTATATAACTTACCAGTGTAACAAGAGCTAATATGAGGAGAAATCACTTCAAATCAAATTCTATTTAAGTTCTTTTTTATATATTTCATATCTCTTTATTCATTTTTAGTGCATTATTTGGTCTTTTTCTTAATTATTTCTAGGAATTCTTTATGTATTAGTTCATAAAGATAAGTCATTTATAGTAAAATTACCTACAGAATTTTTCTTAGAAATAAACAAGCTAACTCAAATAGTAAAACAAACATGCAAAAACTAGAAAAAGTATTAAAATATAAAAATAACCAGTGGGATTCTGGCCTTACCAGATATTAAAATATGAAGCAACAAATGATACACTAAAATATATTTTGACTCACAAGAATTAATTTCTCTCCTATTTGTTTTTTGATGCCCAAATTGTCAGTCTTATTGAGTAAGAACCCTCCTCAAGTTTCTGTGTCCTTTAGAACCACCCAGGCATTTTTTAATATGTCTTTACGAATTGGCGACAAGATGCCTCAGGCGCATTGTGACTTTTTTTCCACTGCTGCATAACTTAGAATCAATTACTCCTCACAGACACTCATTTTCTTTAATGGAGAAGTATTTGGAGACCAAAATTTGGGCATTAGGGCTGCGTGTCAAATCATATGTGTGGTGGTAGGCTGGCTGCTTAAGGCCACACCAGGCCTCTTTAATAACAAACTATACAAGAAATGCTTTTTTTAAGTTTATAAATTCACAATGGTTTATTTTTTCTACATCACATCTTTCTAACAATAGAAATAATAGTCAACATTTATGTAGCTCCTACTATAGCTAGGCAGTCTTTTGTTCTTACACACACACACACACACACACACATACACATACAAATGAGGAACTTCAAGCACAGAAAGGTTAAAGAACTTACTCAAAATTAAATCTGTATTAACTGCCAGCGACAGGATTCAGTTTCGTGCATTTGTCCATACTCTTTACTTGAGGAGATGGATGGATGACGAGAAGGACTCCTATGGAAAAGAGTTTCCAAATTTCTGGTTCATTTTAGACAGACGTTTGGGAAGGAGGCAGACTGACCAGCCCAGACAAGTTCTAACAGTCCTCTTCCCTGGGTATCACATCATTGTTTACTGTGCTCTATGTATCCTGATAATTATCCCAGCTTCCTAAACAGCAACCTGTAACCCTAAGGAACTATATTCTGGATTTGACCACCCGCTGTTGCCAGAGGAGAATAAAAACCTCCTGATTGCTGCATGCAGGTCACAGTGACCTTGCAAGAAATCCACAGAGGTTTGTTTTGTTTTTGAAGAGGTTTCTTCAGATAGAACTAATTCACTGCCTCCATTGAGAGACATGACAAGGAATGAAACAGAGAGAGAGATCTTTAATCTTTTATACAAAAGACTAGAGGCCCAGTGCACCGGTGGGGTCCTTCGGCCTGGCCTGCAGGGATCAGGCGGAAACTGGCTCTCCAACATCCCCTGAGGGGTCCCAAATTGTGAGAGGGCAGTTCTCAGGTGACACACCCCAGAATTGGGCTTCCTCCTCTCTGGTTCCAGGTGCGTCACCGGAGAACTGCAGCTGCCAACTCACCGTAGCTCAGCAGCTCCTGCATTGAGTATCTGCCCTCTGGTAGTCAGTGCACATCATAGCTACAGGTCAAACAGTCAGACAGTTGCTTAGGCTTTGATAGATAGATAGATAGATAGATAGATAGATAGATAGATAGATGATAGATAGATAGATAATTTGTATGAAAAGCCCTTATCAATTGAATACATTTTATTATCATCATTGACTCTAACCCTAATCTCTACTACATTCACCAGGTGCCCTTAGCCAACAGTCCTACACACTGTCATTTTTAATGTGTTTGTACTTACTTACTTTGTGCCTGAGGCCAATTTTCCCATTATTTTTGTATTGCATTTTAACACCCACTGCCTGTTTTTCTCAAATGTCTAGTGAAGACAGTTTAACCATTAGTTAAAAACTGAAGTAGTGAGATAGGAAGAGTCCAACAGATCTTTATGTAAGGGGCCCCTCGGTCAGCCATCTGGAGACACCCAGGCTGAATCTGTAAGTAAGTGAAAGAAGTATGTGAACGGGTGGGGATGTCTAAATTGGTTTACTGGACTGAGAGGCCCAGTTATCTCGTGAGGTCCAGAAGCAGGTACATCCAGAAGCCATCCACATACCACAGAGCCCAGCTATGGAAAAGTCAGAGCACTGAGAGCATGCAGGGGCACCCAGCCACTGATGCGGGCTGAGGATTACCCTGTCCCCAGGTGTTATGTGTAGATTATCTAGTTCTATCAGTGAACAACATATTCACACAGATTCAGAACTATTGATTCCTGGTTTGTGTGAGCATGCTGGAGAAAACCTCAGTTCTATATTAAGAATTACATATGTGTATACATATGTAGGTCTATATACACACACATTATTTTTATAGAAATGGAAGTATCTGGTTTTGTACAAAAGGCTTTCCATAAATTTGGTTAAATGAAATAATATATGTCAATCTATATATATTTAATTCTAGAATAATACACTTGTAAAGTGAAGTTCTAATTTATATAATAGAATAGGCTTTACAATTTTTAAATATGGCAGTATGTTTAAAAAAATACTTCCTCATCAAATTAAGGATCAGGTTTGAGTTTAATTAGTAATCACCAATTTTAGCAGAAAAAAAGGCATTGGTCATCAAAGCATGTGATGTTATATGTTTTTCTGTCTTTTGCTTTTGTAATAAGGCTTTTTCCCATGTTGCCCTCTGTCGTTAAAAGTGGTCACATTTGGGTTCTAGCAATAATTGTAGAGTTTTGAGTTATAAACTTTGAATATCAATTCCTCCCCTTCTGTGACAGTTCTACCACTAGGGAAGTCAGCTTTGCACGGTCTAATTACTGCAGCGTTTTGATATCCTCAGCTATAATATTGGCAGGAATTTAAGCCATGGTAGAATTCATTGGTGACACTGTTGTAACTAAAAAGCACAGAATCTGTTTTCAAGCTTGTTTGGGATGGAATCAAGTATTGGATGATGTCAAATAGTCTTGCTGTAAGTTCAGACGTGCCTTGGATGATTCTAATATGAAATGCTAATTATTTGCAATAGAATGTAAATAAGGTGGCACTAAGTCTTATTTGCAGTGACTAATGAAAGCTGTTGTACTGTAATCAGCGAGATACAGAGCAACAGGGCAATTCATTAGAAAAACCACAGTTGACAAGCAGTTAATGCCTGCCATTCTGGACCTTTCCTCTTGCTTCTATTATTTTTTCTCGTTGATAATAATGTCTCATATGGAAACCGTGTAACAAGGATAAGAAGAAACTAGCCGCTAAATTTTGGCAAGCTATGCCAAATATCTGCAGACTGTGAGTCTTCCTTAGCTTTCCTTTGCCTGTGAAAAACAGCTGCCATATTAGGCTGATTGAAAAAATAGTGATTTTCTAGTCAGCAAATTGGTAGTCTGAGAATTATTCATATTATCTCTCCAGACTTGAGCAAAACTTAACTATGCTGCAAATTATTTTATTTTCCAGATATATGTTACATTTCAAAACTTAGCCACATTTTTCACTTCTCATCCTTTAGCAGTAGAACACTTTTAACAAAAACACTGACTTGCTCGGTACTGCTCTCTCCTCGCGTACAGAGTGGGGCCCATGCATCTCTGCAGCAGCAGTGCAGGACAGCACACTGTTTTTAAACTTGTACAGTGAAATTTCTAACTTACAGGATTGTTCAGGTAAACACAGTAATTGTGTTTTATTCCCCACAGATGGAAAAATTAAGGTGACTTCTATGGTGTGTAAGCTTTAGAACTGTTTCTTCCATGACCACCATGGAGGAAAGCCAGCTCATTTGATTCCAGTATTTTTTAGCCATCTCTTACTGGAAAGATTTCAGGTGGCTTGTGCATTTAATGGATGAAAAGTCAAGACTGTGATTTATTTTTGAGCTTTCTAACAGCCAGGGGTATGAAAGGAAGCCGAGCTGGTTATAGAGTGACAAAACTTGGGCTGAGTGAGAACGTACTTGGATCTGGGTTCAAGAAAACAAAACGCAGGACATTTGAGTCTAAGGCAATTAAGAGTTTCATTGACTCTTTATTCCCCATTATTTAAAACTAGAGGCCCGGTGCACGAAATTCCCAGCCTGCACCCTTTCCAATCTGGGACTCCTTGGGGTATGTCTGACTACCAGTTTAGGCACAATAAACCGGCAGTCGGACATCCCTCTCACAATCCTGGACCACTGGCTCCTAATCACTCACCTGCCTGATCGCCCCTAACTGCCCCCCTGCTGGCCTGGTCGCCCCTAACTTCCCCCCACTGCCAGCCAGGCCGCCCCAACTGCCCCCTTCTGCTGGCCTGGTCGCCCCATGCAGCCTGCTGTTCAGTCATTTGGTCGTCCCTCACTAACCCCCTGCCAGCCTGGTCGTAGGCAGCCATCTTGTGAGGGCATGAGGGTTAATTTGCATATTACCTCCTTATTATATAGGATGCCATGAGTGACCCACACTTAGCTCTTTCCTTCTGGTGAAGGTGAGTGTCTCAGATCCCCAGACAGGGTCAGGCCTCAGTGGTGGGATGTGCAAAGCTCTTTCCACAACTAGAACTGTCAGATAAAACAGGATGGTCAGTTAAATCAGATTTACAGGTAAGCAATCAATACTTAATGTCAGTAAGTGTCATAGATACTTTTAAAATATAAATGTGTTCCAAATATTGCATAGGACATTCATCTTAATTCGAGTTTAACTAAGTATCCTCATTTTCCATTTTGTTTTGCTGAGTCTGGCAACCTCACCCACAGTTTGCAGCTAAGCCTCGTGAACTGTAATAGGGGACTGTCCTTTTATTATGGAAACTGGAGGAGCACAGTGTTAGCAACCATTGTCTTCTTTTTCCTTCTAACTTTGAGAGATTGATAGGATAGACCCTGATTTTCAGGCAAAGAGAGACTTAAAAGAATCTCTAGACAGTATATAATACATCCCCTCCCCCACAAAAGAAACTTTTTTCAAGAGACTTTTATATTTCAAGTAAGCTATGGATTGGTAGGAAAAGAAGCCCCCCCCCCCCAAACACACACACACACACACACACACACACACACACACACACACACTCTATAGTTAAATAAAGCTTCCAATTGAAATAGCCAGTGATATAGGATTGTGTGGTAAGTCAAATGGCTGCATCTCACGAGTGGGTGTAGCTATCTCAGAACTGCATTGCCTGTAGGAACTAATGGGGGCCTGCAGCTGCCAGGACCCATTCCCAGAAAGTAGGGTCTCTCGGACTTTGAGAAGCTTAGTTCTTACTGTACTTACTGTTCTTTTATACTTGCAGTTTTAAATCGTGGGTACTATTCTGGAAGTACTTATACTAACAATCTGGAAACTTGAGTCAAGGGAATATTTGAAACATTGCCCTTTCCTGGTCCTTGAACGGGTCTCAGTGTCACCGACACCAATCTGCATTATGAGTGAGGGAAAGCAGAGTTTAGCAGCCAGTCATCCCTGAACATGGTTTTGGAGCGTGGAAACCCCTATTGACTTAGGCCCTGCACTGTCCTTCTCCATTACAGATTTGAGAGCCATTTATTACAAAGGGTATGTATGCATGGGCATCCATATGGGTCAGGGTTTAGCTGCAAACACCAGAATCAAGTTTAAGCAGAAGGGTATTTATAACGTGGGTTACAGTATTATGGGAAAGACAGAAGAAACCATCTAGATTGAACTTCAATGAACAACATCGAAAACCATGACGCAGGCCAGCACGGCTCTTGTTTTCTCCTCTGTGGTACAGAAACTGCCCGCTGGATGGGGAAGCTTCTGCTTCAGCTGCCCGAGAGGAAGGCCCCGTGATCAGGAAGCTGCCACCATCACTGCTGCTACAGAACTGGGCATGCCTGTTACGGTCTACACCCACAAACAGGCACCCCTCCTCCTGCCTCCCAGCACCCATAAAGCTAGTGACCAGATATTGGGAAGTCTGCTGATGGTATAAGAGAAAGCCAAATGCTTCCAACGTCACTCTTGTGAGCAAAACCAATAGAAAACAGGGTCTCTATTTCACACCCAACTCCCTAACTGTGAGCAATTTCGTGACTAGCCAAATCAAATCACATCTAAATTACAGGAAGGTTTTGACATTTAGCTTTCCAGCCAGTGCAGTTCTCTAGTAAATGTTTAAAGTGGTCGCTGACTGTCAGTCCATTATTACCAGGACATACAATCTGATTTACAAGTAATAGTCACATCTTGTTAATTCTTCTGCCCCATACAAAATGGAAAAATCAATAAAGAGTATGTCATAAATATCTCAGATACCTTCTGGAAAATATTTCTGAGCACCTTCTTTAAGTTAGATCATTATTATTTCCATCTATAAAGTCATACAATTTTTGAGCAATGGCAAGACTTTTTTTCTGGTCTTGAATTCCTAAGGGCTTTGAACACAGACATTTTGACAGGTATATGTAGATGTCTTATGGACATTGTTTTTGACAAGTTTTTAGCAAATGTAAAAGCTATTTATATAGTTGTATCTTTTGCTAAAGGAGCTTTTGCCTTGATTTTGCTGTTAAGTGGAAACCAGCTCCTGAAATGTTATAGGTAGCCAGTACCATTCTGGCCATTCCTTTTTTTTTTTCCTTAATCTTTATTGTTGAAAATATTACAGATACCCCCCGCCCCCGCAATTGACCTCCTCTACCCCCCTCAGGCCTTCGCCACACTATTGTCTATGTCCATGGGTTATGCATATATGCATATAAGTTCTTTGGTTAATATCTTCCCATTACCCACTCCCCTTCCCTCTGAAATTGTCAGTCTGTTACATGCTTCAGTGTCTCTGGATCTATATTTGTTGTCAGTTTATTTTGCTCATTAGATTCCACATATAAGTGAGGCCATGTGATATTTGTCTTTCTTTGACTGTCATATTTCACATAGCATAATACTTTCCAGGTCCCTTCAGGCTCTCTCAAAGGGTAAAATATCCTTCTTTTTTGCAGCTACATAGTATTCCATTGTGTAAATGTACCACAGCTTTTTTATCTGTTCATCTACTGATGGGCACTTGGGTTGTTTCCAGATATTAGCTATGGTAAATTGTGCTGCTATGAACATAGGGCTGCATATATTCTTTCTGATTGTTGTTCTGGGTTACTTGGGATATATTCCAAGAAGTGGGATCACTGGGTCAAATGGCAGTTCCATTTTTAATTTCTTGAGGAAACTCCACACTGTTTTTCATAGTGACTGCACCAGTCTGCATTCCCACCAGCAATGTACTAGGGTTCCTTTTTCTCTACATCCTCCCTATCACTTGTTGTTTGTTGATTTGTTGATGGTAGCCATTCTAGCAGTGTGGGGTAATACCTCATTTTAATTTGCATCTCTGATGATCATTTTTTCATATGTTTTTGGCCATCTGTGTGTCCTCTTTTTTTTTAATTTTTAATGTTGAAAATATTACATAGGTCTCCTTTTTTTCCCCATTGACCCCTTCTAGCTCGCCCCCGCCCCAGGCCTTTACTACACTATTGTCTGTGTCCATGTTTATGTTCTCTTTAGAGAAGTGTCTATTTAGGTCCTTTGCCCATTTTTTAATTGGGTTGCTTATCTTCCTTTTGCTAAGTTGTATGACTTCTTTATATATTTTGGAAATTAACCCCTTATCAGATGTTTACCATTGGCAATATGTTCTCCCATACATTGGGATCTATTTTCATTTTGTTGGTGGTTTCTTTTGCTGTGCAGAAATTTTTTATTTTTATGTAGCCTCATTTCAGAAAACCACATGACACTGAAAAAAGAAATAGAGGAAGATAAAAACAAATGGAAAAACCATGCCGTGTTCATGAATTGGAAAAATGAACATCGTTAAAATGTCCATACCACCCAAGGCAATCTATAGATTCAATGCAATTCCTATTAAAATACCAATGGCATATTTCATAGATCTAGAACAAATTCTCTAAAAATTTATATGGAACCAAATAGCCTCAGCAACCTTGAGAAAGAAGAACAAAGTAGGAGGGATCACAACACCAAACATCAAGTTATACTACAAAGCCATTATAATAAAAACAGCCTGGTCCTGGCACAAGAACAGGCATATAGATCAATGGAACAAAACAGAGAACCCAGAAACTGACCCAAGCCATTACACTCAATATTTGACAGAAGAGGCAAGAGCATACAATGGAGTAAAAACAGTCTCTTTAATAAATGGTATCGGTAAAATTGGACAGATACATGCAAAAATGAAACTAGACCACCAACTTATACCATACACAAGAATAAACTCAAATGGATAAAAGACTTAAATGTAAGTCGTGAAACCTTAAAAGTCCTGGAAGAAACCATAGGCAGCAAAATCTCAGACATCTCTCATAGCCGTATGTTTGCTGATACATTTCCTAGGGCAAGGGAAACAAAAGAAAACATAAACAAATGAGACTACATCAAAATAAAAGGCTCTGGCCATTACTTTGATGGTGCTCAGAAACTGGTTTCTGATCCACCTTGATTGATTCTGCTTTCCAAGTAACCTGATGGGACTAGAATTTCGTCCCTCTTTCACCTGCTGTTATGGCTTGATTAATGCACTTGGGGCATGCTCAAATCACCCAAGTTTTGTTTTCTTTATGGTACAGGCATCTTTCATTGCCATTTTGTCAGATTGGTGCAAAGTGAAAGGTTTATAAGGTAATGGTGAGAGGCAAATAGGGTAGAATTAGTGATAGAACAGACACATTTATAGGGCTATTACACCCATTTTGTTTTTCTTGAGACTTTCATATTATAGGACATAGAGAAACTCACATCATCAAATCATCTCTAGTTCTTACAGAGGTGTGAAAATGTTGACAAATAACTTTAAAAGAAACGTGAGTTAACAGCTTGAGTACTGAACTGTGGTTCATCGTTTTATGTTACTGGAGAAGCCATAGTTGCATAAAAGTCATAGTGCAACAAATACAATAAAAATCATCTTTATCAAAATAACATTTGTTACCAGGCATGAAAAATGAAACTGACAAAGTAAGTTACACATTCCTGTCAAATCTTTTAAAAGTTTCATGGATGTACTCAGGGAAAAAAAAAAAGGCCTTACATACTTGCAAATTCTATTTCAGCTATTCTAATTATATTTTCATATATGCTAGTTATAATTATTAACAGTCCCTTTTGGGAAGATGAGTGATTTTTTTCAATAGAACAACACAACAAAAAAAGATGTGTCATAGTATAAATGTCAGATTTTTCTGTATGAAAATTTAGCCGAGTGCACATTTAGTAAGTTGTATTATTTTGGATTGCTTTAATAAATTAAAATATTGAAAAATAAAAATAATGGGAATTAAGGCTAAGTTCCTACTCTACTTTAATAGCAGTTTGATGCCCCACATAAATACCTTCTTAACTTTCACTTGAGATTATTATATACTAGAGGCCCGGTGCACAAAAATTTGTGCACTCGGGGGGGGGGGGTGTCCCTCAGCCTGGTCTGTGCCCTCTCGCAGTCTGGGACCCTCGGGGATGACCACTACTGGCTTAGTCCCGCTCCCCGGGGGATTGGGCCTAAGCTGGCAATCAGACATCCCTCTGGCAGCCCGGGACCCCTCAGGGGATGTCCACTTGCCAGCAGGGAGCAGGCCTAAGCTGCAGTTGGACATCCTTAGTGCTGCTGAGGAGGCAGGAGAGGCTCCCACCACCACCGCTGTACTGGCAGCCATCAGCCTGGCTTGTGGCTAAGCAGAGCTCCCCCTGTGGGAGGACACTGACCACCAGGGGGCAGCTCCTGCATTGAGCATCTGCCCCCTGGTGGTCAGTGTGTGTCATAGTGACCAGTCATTCCCAGCCGTTCTGCTGTTAGGGTCAATTTGCATATTACCCTTTTATTATATAGGATAGAGGCCTGGTGCAAGGGTGGGGACCGGCTGGTTTGCCCTGAAGGGTGTCCCGGATCAGGGCGGGGGTCCCGCTGGGGTGCCTGGCCAGCCTGAGTGAGGGGCTGATGGGTGTTTGCAGGCTGGTCACACTCCCTTCAGGGTGGGGGTCCCCACTGTGGTGCCTAGCCAGCCTGGGTGAGTGGCTGATGGCTGTTTTCAGGCTGGTCACACCCCCTTCAGAGTGGGGGTCCCCACTGGGGTGCCTGACCAGCCTGGGTCAGGGGCTGATGGCTGTTTGCAGGCTGGTCAAGCCCCCCCCCCAGTGGGGACCCTCACCCCATGGAGGTTTGGCCAGCCTGGGTGAGGGGCTGATGGCTGTTTTCAGGCTGGCCACACCCCCTTTAGAGTTGGGGGTCCCCACTGGGGTGCCTGGCCAGTCTGGATGAGGGGCTGAGGGCAGTTTTCAGGCTGGCCAAGCCCGCCGGCGACGGAAGCTCCAAGCTTCTCCTTTTTTTCTTTTTTCTTTTTTTATTCTGGGATTTATTTACCTTCTATAATTGACACTTTGTTGCCTTCTGTGGAGCTCAGAGCCCCGTGGCAGGTGGGAAGCTTGGCTTCCTGCTCGCTTCAGCTCTGTGGCTACCGCTGGCTGGAAGCAGGTATCTGGGGTTTATCTTCTATAATTGAAACTTTGTTGCCTTCAGTGGAGCTCAGAGTCGGCCGGGAAGCTTGACTTCCTCCATCACTGGAGCAACCAAGCCTCCTGCTCGCTCCAGCTCTGTGACTGCCGGCCGCCATCTTGGTTGGGTTAATTTGCATATAGTCACTCTGATTGGCTGGTGGGCATGGCTTAAGGTGTAGCGAAGGTATGGTCAATTTGCATGTTTGTCTTTTATTAGATTAGATGTTAGTGAATTCTTGCAGTGGAAAATGAGTTATTGGGGTAGATAAATAAATGGGCTTATAAAGTTTGCTTACTAGCTTAAATAACTACTTATAACTGTGTTTTCCTAAGCTTTTACTAAAAAATTATAATCTTTTCCCTTTGTGTTTGCCTAAAGTCTGCCTGATACATTTAGATTTATAGATAGCTGTCAGGCACACACAGATACGAGCACTTGCAATGGTGATGAACTTTATGGCATTTTATTTGTTCAACCAGCATTTTCGAGCACCAGCCACGTGCAGAATCCCAGCCTAGCTGCTGTCGTTACAAAGGTGAACACGAGGTTCCTGTCCTGATGTACTTCAAAGCTTTTCAAAAGAAACCATGAGTTTTATATCACATTGCCCATGTCTATTAAAATATGTATAGGTTTTTATAAACGTTTTTATAGAATAAACTTAAATGTTTTCATAAACAATAATAATTACCAGTGATTCAGACATGGTATTTTATTATTTTTTAGTATTTTAAAACTAACTTTGATTTTGACTAAGTAATACTTGCACTTGGCTCAAATTGATACTACATTTGATCTTAGCCAAAAGGCCAAGAAGCAATCACATGACTCAAATTGAGATTTTCAAAAGAAAGTACAATGAAAAATCTCTCTCTTCCCCATAATAGCCAGTCCTCCAAATAGCCAGTTTTTCCTCCTCAGGGGTTTGGGGTGGAGAAAGCATATTGGCTAGGATTAAATTCGGGTGCATATAAGAGAAAACTAAAATATCATTGACTTAAATACTTCACTTAAACAGAGAACTTCAAAGGCATCAGTGTGATGCTTGAACAGAAGTTCCACAGTGTTATCAGGGACTTGGACTCCTGTTGTTTTTGTTTGCAGTTTTATAACTTTATTAGAGTTCCAGTGCATGGATTTGTGCACTGGTGGGGTCTCTCAGCCTGGCCTTCATCCCCTCACAATCTGGGACCCTTGAGGGATGTAGTAGTGCGTGAAGCAGCAGGCAGCTGGGGAGGAGCCCAGCCAGGTGCCTTTCATCCCAGCCCTGCTGCACCTGCAGACGCTGCTGCTCAGCAGCGCTGCTACGGGACCACAACTGCTCTCACCAGCCATGAGCCATTGGTCAGCTGAGCAGTGCTCCCACTGTGGGAGCGCACTGACCACCAGGGGGCAGCTCCTGCGTTGAGCATCTGGCCCCTGGTGGTCAGTGCGCATCACAGCAAATGGTTAAATGGTTGACCGGTCACTTAGGATTTTATATATATAGATTTGACAGTCAGCAATTCGTTCTCATTCTCATCGACTGTAGTTTTTTTAAGCTAGTAGCAGGTACATAGTTAAACACCATATAGAGCTCATTTGGTGAATCTTCATCCCATTGCATTTTCTGGGCAACCACACATGGTCATAGTATAGGACAGTGGTTGGCAAACTGCGGCTCGCGAGCCACATGAGGCTCTTTGGCCCCTTGAGTGTGGCTCTTCCACAAAATACCAACTTCTGCGCATGGGCCACGAAGTTTCAATCGCACTGTACATGCGCGCCTGCATCATGGTAACTTTTTAATCTAAGTGCCTGAGGGGCATGAAGATCACTTCTTGAAGCCCTCTCCAAAGACATGTTTGTGAGTGTTAATGCTTTATCCTCTGTCCTCACCTCATTGGTGGCATCCATTCTTCTCTCCACCCTTCTTTGTGGGAGCCATTCTGCTGGGCCCAGTTTGGAAAGAATGAATAGGATGGTGTGTCTCCTTCTGTCCTTATACTTACCATCTTTATCCTTTAGCTTCTAATCACGGGGCTGCCTGATGGTCCATTCGGCTACTAAAGCACCATTCGTCATTTCCAGGAAGATGAAGAGCTCAATGTGAGCCGAAAGGCATGAGCTCTATAAAAGAAGATTCCCGACACCAGGAAGAGGATATATAGACAGATATTAGACTTCTCACCTTTTGAATTTGGAAACTTGCTTATCGATAGAGTCCTTTCTGCTAGTATCATCTTAACAGGCATATCACATTAAGCTCATTTGTTAAGTACTTCATATTTAGTAGCTATGAGTAGGATTAGGTTGTCTTTTTTATTTAGGCCAGTAGTAACACTTTGGTATTTACAATTTGTAATGCTTCTCCTTGAATAAAATACTATTACTATTTCTGAAAATTTGAAAGGATTGTCAGTTATTATTTTATTTTCTTCTTGAGCTATTTAAATAGATTTCAGAACAAAAGAAACTTAGCTTTGCAATTATAAGGACGCTCCATGGTACCTTCTCTAAAGGTTTAGGACATTATTAGGGTGGTTTATGTTCTGTGATATTTTTTTTCAAGGGAGGAAAGTTCGGGTGAGTTTTTTTCCTCACCATGGGTAGCATGGTGTCAAGAAGGTGACCAACAGCATAACCTTGGCCTTTAAGTCTACTTCCTGACTGTAAAATTGGAATAATAATTCCAATCTTGAGAAGCTGTTATGAGTCTGAAAATGAATTTATATAAAAGGACTTGGCTTAGTGCCTGGTATATACTATTGATTTCTCTTTTTATTGCTAAAAATCCATGTCCTGTGTTTAGTGCTCCGTGGAGGTAATTAGAGATGAAAAGTTCACTATGATTAGTGACATACAGGATTGTTTATTTTAATAAATGTCTTGAGGTTTACATGAATGATTGGGTTTCATGTCTATCTAGTAAGGACCCTCAAAGCTCAAAATTATACCTACCAGTGATTATGTTTCCTGTCTCCTCTAAGCCAGTGGTCAGCAAACTGCGGCTCGCAAGCCACATGCGGCTCTTTGGCCCCTTGAGTGTGGCCACGAAGTTTCAATCTCACTGTACGTGTGCACGCGCATGTGGTATTTTGTGGAAGAGCCATACTCAAGGGGCCGCAGTTTGCCGACCACTGCTCTAAGCTGATGCCATATCCAGAAGGGTTTTATCTTCATAACGTTTCTTTCGAACCCGCAAAAATATAATGCTATAGAACAAAGGCATTAAACAAATATTTGATCACCTACCATGTTTGGGGAGCTTTGCTAAGCTGATAATGAGTGACTTCTTGAGGTAAATACTGAATAATTCTTTGAGGGAAGAGAAAATGATGTGCTCTCATTAACATCTAGATAACAGATGGTTATATACTAAACTAGTGGCCCGGTGCATGTGTTCGTGCACATTGAAAGGGAATCTGGTGTGGATGAACCAGATTCAGTGAGTGAGGATGTGGTATTTTATTAGAGAAAGAAGGACAAGGAAAAGTAAATATTGAAAAAACTGTTTCAGCCCTGGCTGGTGTGGCTCATTTGGTTGGAGTGTCATTCCATACACCAAAAGGTGGTGGGTTCAATTCCTGTTCAGGACACACCCAGGTTGTGGGTTTGATTCCCCCATCAGTGCATGTGGAGAAGTAACAGATCGATGTTTCTCTTTCTCTCTCTCTCTCTCTCTCTCTCTCTCTCTTTCTCAAAATATCAATTAAAAATTGTTTCAGATCTTAAAATTTGTTTTCTTCTAAGTAAAACTTATTTTCTGTTTTTATTCAAGGAGCAACAATGTCATCAAAGACTTGGACTCTGTAACCTTCCTATTTGCTCTCTGTGACTGTTGTTCTTGGGCTCATTAACTCACGAAAGATAACTGGCATCACATCCACACACAGCCATGTCCAAAGGCATCTGGTTCTGGGGATGGGCTCTCTTCTCTTGAGTCTGTGTTTGCAGGAAGGGTAATCTTTTTTAAAATATATTTTTATTGATTTCAGACAGGATGGGGGAGAGAGAAAGAGAGAGAGAGATAAAGAGAGAGAGATATCAATGATGAGAGAGAATCATTGATCAGCTGCCTCATGCACGACCCCTACTGGGGATCAAGCCCACAACCCAGGCATATGCCCTTGACCACAGGACCCTTCAGTCTACAGGCTGATGCTCTAGCCACTGAGCCAAACCAGGTAGTGCAGGAAATCATTTTCAGAAGTCCTTTAACAGACGTTTTAAAGACTTAGTGGCTAGAACTAGGTTACATGACCATGTGGACGTCTGTCTCCACCATCAAAAAAGCCTCCCCAATGGCTCGTCCTTCTTCAAGGCTTAACCCACTTTAGTTCATCCACTGCCTCCAAGTTTTTCTACCCAAAACACAGAATTGATCAGATCATTCCACTGCTTAAAGATTACTAGTGACTTCTCTTTGCATACAACATGGAGTCTACTCCCCACCTCTTCCCCATCCCAGATCCTTCTCTACAGTACATGCACAATGCCAGTCCTTGGAAGGTGGGCTGGATTCTAGTTGGCTGTTTGTTTGTTTTTAAGAGAGAGGGAGAGAGAGAGAGAAACATTGATCAGTAGCCTCCCATATGTGCTCCAATGCCCTGACCTGGAATCGAACTTGTCACCTTCTGGTGTACAGGACAGTGCTCCAACCAATGGAGCCACACTGGCCGGGGCTGTATTATACTTCTATTAATTTGTAAATGCATTTCGGATCATATATTGAGGTTTTCTTCAGTTTAAAAAAACTCTTCAAGGTACTGCAGATAATGTGTTATGTGAAGAAATAGTCAGCAGTATTTATTAAGCAAATATTTATTGCACATTTATGGGTGAGGCACTGTACTTGCAGTCTGGGATTAAAAAAAACAAACACAGTATTGTCTTCAATGAGCCTATAGTCTAAAAACAAAGATTTTTTATAAACAAGTAATTGTTCATTGTGGTAAGTTTTAAGAAAGTAGAGAGTGACAAAAGACCCAGTGACAACTGGACCAATCTTACTCTGAAAGTGAGCTTCCCCAAAGAAGTGATGTTTTAAGAGCTGAATAAATGCTAGCGAGGTACAGAAGGAGTGCATGGGAGCCAGCTCTGTAGAGAATGGATTAGGAGAGGCAAAGCTAGAGTGGGTGCAGACCAGTTATGAGGAAATTGCAGTGATCCTTTTGTTGGCTTGGGCCAGAACTGAAGCAAAGAGGATAGACAGCCTAGAACATGGCAAAGGATTGCATGTGGGGAATAAATATCTGATTCTGGAAATAATTGACTTGAGCAATTGGCTGAGACTGTTGTTTCCTGAGAAAAGGATCACTGCTTGGTTAGAGAACGAGGAACCAGAAAAGGTTTGAAAGAGCATGTCAACATCAACCACTTGGAGAACTAGAACACTGTTCAGGACTTTGCCATTGCCCCAAGGGCGCTGTGCCGGTCTTCCTTGTTGTATTTGGGGGGAGGGGGAGTTGATTGGAGTTATTTTTATTTTGGATGCATAGACTACTTATTTGTGTTCCTCTGTCTGTCACCAGCTGCTTCTATTGTAATTGCCAGCAGATACAGTGCTTTTACCATTTTGGCTTGTGTTCACACTGGTTTTCTTGATCCAATGGTTCTAACCCATTGCCTTCTCTCTCGTCATTGATTTTAGTGTTTCTTTAATATTTGTGCTCTTCTCTATATGTTTCATTGCCCCACAAGAGGAATTTACAAGGTGACTTAAATAAATCATGTATAGAATGCCTCACAGGGCAGCATCTCCTGACAGTTGTCCAGTGAGCTGTCACCATTACCATATAACCCCAAAATATGGCAACTTTTACTTAATCTATTTATTCAACACGATTTTTTAGCATTAACTCTGTGTCAAATGATACACTAGACCATGGAAAGAAAACATGCCTGTGGTTATTAAAACTTAGATCTAAATTCTGGCTTTTTCATTAATCAAATATATGCACATAGGTCAAAAACTATTAAGTTCTCTATGCCTGGATTTCTTCGTCTATAAAATAGATGCACTATATCTTAAGTTGTTCTGAGGATTAAATGAAAGGGATCAGTGTATTCATATTTATAATTAGTGGTGGTGATTAGAGGGCTAGTGGTGGTTATGGTGGTGGCTGTAAGAGCAATAGAAGGAATCACTAAGGCAATGGGAAGAATGTGGTGGGAATGGTAGAGTTTTGATCTTGTCAGTTGTAAGGGTGGTGACAGTAGGTTATATGCACACAAAAACTACCCTTGGCTGCTTTGCTCAGAAGGGCTGTGTATAAGAAAGGCACTCACTTCAAGGACTGTCCAGTACAAAGGAGTTTTTAAATTTAGCTGGACTCTATTATTGGGAAACAAATCACTATACTCACTTAAACCTGGACCTGAGAGAGCATATTTTATGAGTTCAACATGAATTACTTTCACAGTTCAAGAACACTGACAAAGTGACTTAAAAGTGTACAAAAATTATCTAACTATTTCAGAGAGTCAATTTAGGGGTGGAAAGTCTGTATTAAAATGTAGAGAACAATGTTCACTTGCATGGACTTTAAAGAGCGAGCTAAGGCCTCGCTTCTTGGCCAGGGAGCATTATCATCATTCAATTACATCCTCTGAGCTTTTTTGTCTTTTTGACAGAACAGACTGATTTCAAAGTATAGCATTATACTCTGTAATAAACTATGTTGTTTTAAAACTTTCAGGCAGAATTCAGAGCTCAGTGTGAATATTCTCTTTGGTTTAATCATTTTTCTTATTTGTTCATTTGAATAGCTTTGGTAAAAAAAATGTCTTAGAGAAAAAGAGGAGGTAGTAAACAAGTTTGAGAAATTGAATATAATGATATATTGAATAGAAAAGCTAGCATTTGTTAAGCCCTTAGTTTATAGATTGTACACTATTCTTTATTATATTATCTATATAATAAAGAGGTAATATGCAAATTAACCCTCATGCCCTCACAAGATGGCTGCCTATGACCAGGCCGGCAGGGGGTTAGTGAGGGACGACCAAACGACTGAGCAGCAGGCTGCGTGGGGTGACGGCAGGGGGGGGGTGCAGTGAGGGGCGATCAAACGACGGAACAGCAGTCTGCATGGGGCAACCAGGCTGGCAAGGGGAGCAGTTAGGGGCAACCAGGCTAGCAGAGGGGGGCAGTTAGGGGTGACCAGGCCAGCAGGGGGGGCAGTTAAGGGCAATCAGGCAGGCAGGCAGGTGAGCAATTAGGAGCCAGTGGTTCAGGATTGTGAGAGGGATGTCTGGGATTGGGCCTAAACCAGCCATCAGACATCCCCCAAGGGGTCCCGGATTGGAGAGGGTGCAGGCTGGGCTGAGAGGATCCCCCCCCCCCACACCCATGCAGGAATTTTGTGCACCAAGCCTCTAGTTTTGATATATTACCTCACTCAGTAATCACAATAATCATGAGAAGGGAGCCAGTATTATCTTCATTTTACAGATAAACTAAAACTCAGAAGAGGTAAAGCTAGCATTCACAGCACCCCTTTTAACCACATTTTTAATTGAGCAAGATCTCTATTATTTCTTTCTTAATTGTTTAGCAATAATTGGGTAACAATTGAGTTCAGATTCAATGGAAGTTGCATTGTATGCATTTTTGAGAGTTGAATCATCATCTTATTAAGATTCCTAATCTCCTCCCATATTTTAAATTGCATGCCTTTCTCACATTTCAGTTTGATTAGCATTTGTTGTCAATTTTTAACTACCTTTAAATGTAGAAAGTACAATTGAAATAACAATAACTATGTTCCTTTACCTGAAGTCTGTTATAAAAGGTTTTCAGATACACCATAATATCTTTTTAATACAACTTTTCTTCCTTAATTGTCATCAATCTGTTACTTTTCAGAAAGACCAACTTAATAAAAGTAAATCATGTTAAACTAGTGAGTCTATAAAATTATAGGCTCACTTAGAAATAAAAGGTATTCATAAAAATATGAGAGGGTACAAAAGATATATGCCCATTTAAAAACTTTTTACAGGTATTATTTGGTTTCACATGAGTATGTTCATTTATTCATAGATTTTAATGAATTTTTATGTGCCTGAATATATATGCTATATAGAATATATGGTTATGGGAGATCGGATGATTTTTAAGTTTCTCTTTTTTATATCCTTCATACCTAGTAATTAAGAAAAATCATACATGTCAATAAAGGTGTTTGGAATAAATGTCGTTTTAAATAGTCTTTTGTTTTAATCCTGAAGAAGAACAGTGTTTTTGTGTTTCTTTTTTTTTGGCGGGGGGGGGGGGGTATAATAATACATCTTATCTAAAATATTCAGAAAATGCATTCCAGAAACAGGTCAGAGATATAAATTTTGGAATTATTAGTAGGAAAATTATATTTGAACAAAGACTGGAGTAGATTACTTTGGAAATAAGTGTGAACAGAAACGAGATAATGTTCAAGGACAGGCCCTGGGACTTGCTAACATTTAGGGTTCAGGATGATGAGGAGACATGTCAGATCTGAGAGGGAACATCAAGCAGCTGGCGTCCTGGAGGTTGAGGAAGGCACTTTCAGGAAGGACAGTGGCAGCTGTGCCCAGTACTCCTTGAAGGTCAAGGAAGGTGAGAACTGAGAAATGACTGTTGGATTTATCAATGTGCAGGTGATGGTGACCTTGAGAAGACACATATTTTGGGTGCAGTGGGTAGGACCATTATGTGATTGAAATGGGTTCCAAAGGGACTAAGAGAAATTAGAAACTGAGATTATACATAACTAGAGGCCTGGTGCATGAATTTGTGATGGGTGGGGTCCAGCCGGCCCCGCCCCTGATTGGGGTGGGGGGGTGTTTGGGGGTGGGGCCAGCTGGGAGAAGGGGACGTGGGAGGTTGGCTAGCCCACCCCCAATCAGGATGAGGGGCCTGTCTGGGGGAGGGGCCAGCCCCAACCCCTGTTCGAACTCCCAGTTGAGGGGACAGTTTGCATATTAGCCTTTTATTATATAGGATGCTTTCAAGGAAGTTGGCTATAAAAGGAGAGAAATTGATTAGTAGTTTGAGGAAGAATTGGAGTCAAGGAAAAGGGCATTTGTTTGTAAGATGAGAGAACTAGTAGCATGTTTGTTTGCTAAAGAGAACAGTTTAATGACATATGGGAAATTGGTGATATTAGGAAAAGATAGTGGATTGCCAGAGCCTTGTCCTGGAGTGAGAGACTGAAGTCTGGGGGGCAAGTGGAGGAGCTGACCTGTCAGAGCTTAGATAGTTAGTTCATAAGTAGTAATGGGAGGGAAGAAAGAGCACCTGGACCTCACGGAGGTGAAGGATGCCGGTGAAGGGAGTTTGTGGAAGTTCTTGCCTCAATGGTTTAGTAATTAATTTTCATTTCTTTGCTTCTAGTTTAAGAATTTTATAAAAAGCTTCTTTTGAACTGTACTTTTTATTTAAACCACCTTCACAGAAATATTAAACCTCGATATGAAATGTATCATCAGCTCTTCTAAGAAATACCAGGTTTTCTACTTGAATCCCTTTGAATCCAATTGCTTTAGTATGTTCACCCAATCTTAACTTTCTAAAGCCTCATTCTGCAGTTTTCTTCCTGATATGTGGTGACTGTGAGGAGGTCCATTTTATTCTCTGAGCTTTCACATTTAACATGAGGAAGCCCTGTTCTCCACATATTTAATCAGTTTCTAAATTAGTTAACCAGGTGCCAGCGCATTGCATTTACTGTACCAAGTAATGATTACTGATTGCTGGTCAATCCATATTTTAATTGCTTTTCCCCTCAAGATATTGTTCTCTTCAGGGAAATTTTCAACAGTTCAGTGTTTGAGACCAGGAACATTTTTAAATGCATTAAAACTTAAACTTGGAGCTTGGAAGAAACACATTTAACTGGCTTTACTACTAGGTTCTAATCACTTCTTTCGTGTAATGAATATGACTTCATTTTGTGTTAAAGTCTATTTTCTCAGACAGATGGATATAACTGTTTTCCAAAATTATTGCAACAATGACTGATAATATATAATCATAATTACTTCCTTGCATTTATATGTGTGTCAATTCTATTAACTCAAAATATTGCTATAAAAATATGTGTTGTTACTATTAAATATTAACACATTTTTTGGTAATTTCAAGTTGAAGAAATCAATTTCACTGTCTTTACTGTCTAAAATGCTAATATAACTAAATTATCAATAGTAATCTGAAAATGACTAACAGGAGAAAAAGGAGAAGGAAAAAGGGGGTGACCTCTCAGGGGCTCCTTTATTTCTTATTACTAACAGGTCTTTCACAGTTACATTTTATTTTATTCAGGAATCTAGATAACAAAAGAAATGGCCTCCTAAAGTGGTGGTTTATGGCTTATGCATACTTCTGAGTATTTATCTTGGATCTTCTGTATGTTTGTAAATGAAGATATCACAACATTTTATAAAGTATATTAAGAAATATACTAGATTGACTTAATCACCATTATTTGCAGCCAACTTTTGGTTTTGTAGTTTATATTTTATTTATATTCTTAATGTTTCTCTTGTATTTCTTCCCTGTTTGACCTAGTAACTCCTTAACTGAAAATGGGAAAATGTGGCTTTTCCCTTTACTGTTGTTGATTCTTATTTATTCTAAAGTTTAAGTTTGAGGGTGATTCTGGATTGTAAGCTGTAAAAAATGTAGACATCATGTATCTTCTTAAGTGGATCACAACAGTATCTGAGGAAAACTTTGGTACATTATGAACTCAGTTCAGTAATAGGAAACAGAACTCTTTGTTATTAAAGACCTGCCTATTAATGTTAGTACAGGAAAGTGCTGCATTCTAAGCTGTGAAATGCAGGCTTTGTGAAATCTAAATAATTACTTTTGCCATAACAATTCCCAAGAACTTCTCTGTATTCTTAATATTCTAGTTTTTTTTCAAGTCTCACCTTTCTATGGGCATTGTATACTCTGAAAATTACTTTTTTAACCATAAGACTAAAGTAATGAAACAGAACACTAACATACTTATTTCAACAATATTTCACTCAGAAACTTTTCAGTTTCTTGAACTTGCCCTCAGAGCCAGCTTACACACCACACAAGAAATGGAGTCCCGTTGACTTCAGCCTTCCCTCATTGATCGGAATTGATTTTATGAGTTTCTTTTTTAATCAAACGTCACTCCAAAGGGCTTCTGATTGTTTTCAAAAATCAAATCTACTTTCAATGGGAATTGTTTTCTTTTTTGTTTGCAACTTGAAAGCAGAAATGCTGCGGGCCCTGAAGGCTGTTATAGAAAACAGGGCAGCTCGTCCTGAGCAGAGTCAGGAGGCGACAAGGGAGTAAGAGTGTAACTTCCCACAGAAGCTTTTCAAGGGGTTGTTATTAGTTAGGGTTCTCAAATGTTTAAATCTATTGTTGCTCTCTTGTCATGAGGCAGGAAAGTACTTTTTTATCTCTGTTTTTTACTAGTCTGTGTTTTGGGGATAGGGAATATGTTGTATTCATTTTTGAATACCCAATTCTTAAGATACTGTTTAGCACATATAAAGGGGCCAGTAAATGGTGGTTAAATATCTATTTCTTAGGTAGACAAATCAGTTTGCCTTTACTTAAGAACCACTTTTATTTAGGGGTATTTTTCTTACCAAGGCATTGGTTATAAATTTATTTTTTTTATTCTTTTCACATTTTTTGAGAACTGAGTGTGCAGATATGAAAAAAATAGACAAAACCCCTAGCCTTCCTGAAGGATACATTTTACTGAAGAAAGAAGATGATAAACTAAGTGAATAAGAAGCTGTCAGAGCACGCAGCAGGAGCCTGCACAAGCTCTGGCACACTGAGTTGTTCTGAGTGGCTGTGAGTCCATGTATTCTTCTAAATTCTCCTATCCGACTATGCCAGGGCTGGTTCTTCTCGAACCCTGACCACTGTAGTAACTGTTGGGAACTTAGTCCAAGTTCCTCCTTTATACTCTGCTCACTAGTAACAGGTGTTGGGTCCAAGCCCCTCTGCCTGGGGCTGGACCTCCTAGGACGCCGGGTCTTAGATGCAGAAGCCATAAGAAGTTATGGGTGTATATAAGAATAAGTCTTGATTACAGAAGCCAGTGGCCACACAGCCGTCAGACAAGAACAGTCCTCACAGCAAAGTCCATACAGGCAAGCAGCTGGACACCAGCTGGTGAACATATAGCTTTCCCATAAAGCAGCATCAGCCTCTGTACCCACAGCTATTAACTGAGCAGCCGCACGCTGCCTCCTAGACTCACCGCCTCTCATCGTAGTGCTACCTGAGTTCTCAGGCTCAGCAGCTTCTCCTGTCTCCCCTGCCCTGCTGTTCTCTCTCTAGCAGCTATCTTCATACTCCATCCTTAGCTGACTCCAGCAGACTTCTCACTCCAGCCTACTCCAGCCCACTAGCTGGTCAGCAACCTACTTTTATACCATTTAGACAAGGATGGCTTTGTGCCAATAGTTACATCAATCATATTGGCTACTGAAGGGCACAGTGTTCTTGCACCCGCTTGTGGTATCTTGGCCTGATTAGGATTCCCAGGCTCAGAGTCCTTGAACATCCCGTTTAGGCACATGCCAAGAGCAGCCTTTGGTCATTCTGGTGTATTGATAGCAAGGCCTCTGTGACTATTCGGGGATCTGGCATGCTTCCCACAGATGTGGGACGTGTTCCATGAGAAATAACAAAGCACTCTTGTGCTTCTGGGTTGGGGTGGAGCTGGTGGCAGATCGACATCCCTGCCCGCAGTAACTAGAATGCCAGTTAAAACACACAGTCACCCAAGAGCTGTGGAAACACCAGTCATCCCCAGGAAGTGGCATTTTAGAGAGAAGTCTGTCTGTCACTGATTCCTGCAGCTGCGAGGTGTGCCTGCACTTGTGAGATACACCTGCAGCTGCTAAGACTGGAGGCTGGGGGCTGGCCCCACACAGAGGGTAGGTAAAACCAGCCAAGTTTGGGCAGTCATGTGGGGCTAGAGAGGCAGAACAGGAGACTGGCAGGGTCTCAGCACAGAGGCTCTTTCCCCTGTATAGTGTTTATTGTGTTGTGAAGCTGTGGGCGATGAGGAGTTGACAAGACTAAAAGTCTAAGCAAAGAACATCTTGTTGAGGAAATAACTTGCCAGGCAATCACTGGGGCAAATCAGAGTACTAGGTGTAGTGGTTAATAATGCGGATTTTTTTCAATAGATGGAGTTACACATATGTTGATATATATGTGATTTGGTATGTATGCTATTTTGTTGTATTGACAACAAGCTTCAAAACTTCATATGTCAAATTTTCTGAAGGTGTTAACATCATAGATATTTTTACACTTAAAAATGTCGAATTTTGTGCCAAAAGAAAAGAGCTTTTGCAGGAAGTTTTAATTCATTACTTTATTTTGAAGTGCTGCTGAAAGCTTCAGGAAGCTTATGGTGAACATGCTCCATCTCAAGATACTTGTGAACGCTGCTTTAAACGCTTTAAAAGTGATGATTTTGATGTGAAAGACAAAGAACATCCAAGTCAACCAAAAAAGTTTGAAGACCAACAGTTACAAGCATTATTGGATGAAGATGTATATCAAACTCAAAAACAACTTGCAGAAAGATTAAACATTGCTCAGCAAACAATTTCTAATTGTTTACAAGCAATGGGAAAGATTTTAAAAGAAGGAGAATGGGTGCCACATCAACTGAACGAAAGACAAATGGAAAACCGAAAAGTCATCAGTAAAATGTTGCTTCAACAGCACAAAAAAACAAGTCTTTTTTTCATCGAATTGTGACTGGCAATGAAAAGTGGATTTATTTTGAGATTCCCAAACGCACAAAATCATGGTTGATCCAGGTCAACCATCAACATCGACTGCAAGGCCAAATCGCTTCGGAAAGAAGACAATGCTCTGCATTTGGTGGGATCAGGAAGGTGTGATGTATTATGGGCTTCTAAAACCAGGTGAAACCGTTAATACTGATCGCTACCAACAATAAATAATCAATTTGAATCGCTTTGATTGTGAAGCGACCAGAATGTGCCAGAAGACACAGCAAAGTAATTTTGCTTCATGATGACGCACCATCACCCACTTCAAAACCAGTTAAAGACACATTTAAAGTTCTTGCCTGGGAAGTATTAACCCACCCGCTGTGTTCACCAGACCTTGTTCCTTCAGATTACCACTTGTTCCGATCGATGGCACACGCACTTTCTGAGCAGCACTTCAAAACGTACAAAAAAGTGGAAAATTGGCTCTCTGAATGATTTGCCTCAAAACAAGAAAAGTTCTGTTGGGACGGTATCCACAAATTACCTGAAAGATGGAGGAAATGTGTAGCTAGTGATGGACATTCCTTTAAATAAAGCCTTTCTAATGTTTCTCTTGAAATTATCATGTTTTCTTTGATTACAAAATCCACATTATTAACTGGTACACCTAGTAGCCGGACTCTTTCTAGAAGTAAAACTTAGCTCAGGGTCAGCTTAGTACCTGCTAATAAAGGTACTCACTCTTCCTAGGAGAGGAAAGTGTGAACGCTCAATATTATCTAGGGCATCCTATGTTTTTTGTTTTGTCTTGTTGTTGTTGTTCTTTTTAGTATATACATAATGTCCAGATTTCAATAAAACATTTCTAGGCATGTCAAGAGATAGGACATATGAACACACACACACACACACACATACACGCACACACAAGAAATGAATACACCAGACATTAAGAGTTATAGGACAGGGACTTTGAGATTAAAATTTTCAAGAAAATAAAGGAAAAGGAAAATAGCATAATGAGAAGATGGAGTGTTTTACTGGAGAAATTAGAATTTATAAAAAGAATCAAATGGAAAATTTAGAATTGAAAAATAAAAATATGAAATTAAATTGATAGGTAAAATGTCAATTTAGAAAAACAGAAAACAGGATTGATGAACTGGAAGAATATGTCCAATCAGAAGCACAGAGAAAGGGAAAAAAAGAAACCAAAAAGTTTAATAGACATGAGATACCTAAAAAGGTTTCCGAGTGCTGTCTAGTAGACATATGATGGCAGGACACATAGGGTAAATATTTGAAATTAAATTTAATAATTTATTTAACTCAATGTATTCAAAGTCATTAATGTGACAATATTATTTATCAGATACTTTTCTTTTATTCGTATAAAGTCTTTTAAATCATTGTGTGTTTTCCAATTCACCATATCTTTATGTGGACTCCATTTAAAGTGGTCCTTAGTCAAGTGGCCATGCTACCATATTGACAGCTCTAATTCACATGTATGTAATGGGAATCCCAGAAGGAAGAGAGGAAAGGGGACAGAGGATTCTACAGATAGGTAGCGGGACATGAGAAGGTGCACAGTGGTAAATAAAGAAGTGATGGAAGGCCTGACCACAGGACAGCATTTGAGGATAGACATGAAGGAGATGGCAGTAAGTGAGCCTTGCAGATAGGTGAGGGAAGAAGGTTGAAGACCGAGTCCTGAGGCAGGTGTTTTTTTTTTCATTCAATTTATTGTGATATTTAATAAGATTATATAGGTTTCAAGTGTACATTTCTATGATACATAATCTGTATATTGCATTATGTGCCTATCACCCAAGTAAAATCATCCATCACCATATATTTGGTCCCCTTTAACCTTTACTACCTCCCTACCCCCTTCTCTCTGGTAACCACCATACAGTTGTCTGTGTCTATGAGTTTCAGTTTTATATCCTACATATGAGTGAAATCATATGGTTCTTAGCTGTTTTTGACTGACTTATTTCGCTTAGCATAATATCCTCAAGGTCCATCCATGTTGTCGCAAATGGCAGTACTTTGACTTTTCTTATGGCTGAGTGGTATTCGTTGTATATACATACCACATCTTTGTTATCTAATCCTCTATCCAAAGACACTTTGGTTGGTTACATGTCTTGGTTACTGTGAATAATGCTGCAGTGAACATAGGGATGCACATATTCTTGCGAATAAATGTTTTCAAGGGTTGCTGGGTCATATGCTAACTCTAGTCTTAATTTTTTGAGGAACTTACATACTGTTTTCCATAGTGGCTGTACCAGTTTACCTTCCCACCAGCAGAGAATGAGGGTACTTTTTTTCTCCACAACCTCTCCAACATTTGTTATTACTTATCTTATTGATAATAGCCATTCTAACAGGTGTGAGGTGGTATCTCATTGTAGTTTTTATTTGCATTTCCCTAATAGATAATGAAGCTGGGCATCTTTATATATCTGCTGGCCATTTGTACATCTTCTTGGGAGAAGTCCTGCTGAGGTCCTATGCCCATTTTTAATTGGATTTCTTGCTTGTTTGGTGTTGAGTTGTATGAGTTCTTTATATATTTTGAATATTAACATCTTGTTGGAGCTGCTGTTTGAAAATTACAGACTAATATCTCTGATGACAACAAAAACAAAAATCCTAAACAAAATACTAGCAAATCGAATACAACAGTACATTAAAAAAAAATAACACATCACAATCAAGAGAGGTTCATTCCAGGGACACAAAGATAGTTCAACCTACAGAAATCAATCAATGTAATATACCACATTAACAAAATAAAGGATAAAAGTAATGTATTCTTATCAATAGATGCAAAAAATCATTTGATAAGATACAACATCCATTTATGATTAAAACACTCAGTTAAGTAGAAGGAAAGTACCTTAACATAATAAAGGCCATGTATGACAAACTCTCAATTAATATCATACTGAGTGGTGAAAAACTGAAAACTTTTCCTCTCAGATCAGGAATAAGACAAGGATGTCCACTCTCACCACTGGTATTCAACATAGTACTGGAAGTCCTAGTCAGAACAATTAGGCAAGAGAAAGAAATAAAAGTCATCCAAATTGGAAATGAAGAAGTAAAAGTATCACATTTTACAGGTGACATCATCCTAAAGACTCCACCAAAAAACTATTAGAAACAATAAACAAAATACAATGAAGTTGCAGGATTCAAAATCTATGCTGATATTTTTAAAAAACATTGAAACTGGTGTGTTGGAGGGATTACTTGGGAGACTAGAAGGAGATTGATTCAGAGAAGCAAACAGAGACCATATCATGAAAATTCTTGATATACTTCTTGAAATTTATCTAGAAATAAAGAATATATATATTTTCATATTTTGTATACTCACTTCATATTAGGAAGAAAATCTTCAGGGCTTAAAAATTAACTTTAGTTTTGCTGCTGTTGTTAATTTAAAAAAAAAAAACACGTTCTAAGAGCGTTCTAAGAGTGAAGTCGTGTCCTGCCTTGTTATAAATGTGCCATTAAATATGTAGTGTGAAGAGTCAGGGAAGGGGTGTGTGTGTTTTGAGGTTGGTTTTCAGCCTCTCGAGTATGATCACGCTCTATTGGCATACATTTTTTAAACAGCTTTTCCACATCTAGCAAGAAAACCAATTCAAATATCTTACATTTTGTTTTCTGCTTCAAAGATTTAAAATAACCACAATTAATGAGCTAAGCATGGATTTTTAAAATATATATAAATAGTTCATTCTTTAGTGTATTGTGTTAGGTGACAGGAAGCTATCTAGTTAGAAGGATAAGGCATCTTCTCATCTGACAAATGAAGATTTTAAAGCTAAGAATGCCTGAAGGTTATCTATTGTCTTTCTTCTTCAAGGTATGTAAAAACGTAACTGCTATAGCCAAAAGAGAAAATAAATATGAGTCTTCATTTTCTAAGATTAGATGAAAGGATTAATTATGGTAAAAGATCTTAGGAAAGGAAAACAAACAGTAATAAGAAAAGGTTGAAAAGTTTAAGGGCTAGGTTTCTTCAGAGATTGATATTAGCTCTAGGCTTACTTAACACTTTTACAAATAACCTGGAGAAGGCCAGAACTTGCTCAAATATCAGGATTTAGAGAATGCAAAGCTTTCTAGTAGGAAAGAGTCAATAAATTGGTGAGTGTCCTCAGGAAAGATGCATGCAGCTCTGTGGTGGGCAGTTGAGTGTTGAAATGGGCAAATGCAATGACATATCACTGGTATATTTGAAAATTTTGTGTGTGTGTGTGTGTGAGTGTGTTCAAATAAGTGATTTTTCTTTTTTTGAAGGGCACCTGGTTTCTTTGAAAATCTGATTAAAATTATGAAACTTTCCCTAGGGTAAAGCTCATAATCCCCTCAATAAGAAGTAATATTTCAAGGTAGTGGTCTTGAATTAGCTTTTAAAAGTTCAGAAATAATTTTCCTTAATCCACCCATTCCGTGAGTGAACAGTTATAAACTTGGTCCTATATTAAGTACTGGAAACACATAGAGACCAGGACAAACGTGGCCTCACTCAGGTTACAATTTGGGGAGTGAGGTAGATAACCAAGCATTTGTGCTGTAATGGGCTAACTGTCCACCCTCATGCTGCCGTGCTGTGGGAGACTGGAGGGCCCCTAATTCAGACTGTGGGAGACAGGGATTTCAGAGATGACTCTGAGGACAATCTAGTTGTTGCCTTCAGTGGTTACCTTCAGTCAAAATTTTACCCAAAAAAAGTCCAGACACAAAACCTTACTATATGTCTATTGCAAACATTTAGTATCGTAGATCTGATACACTTAATGATAAGTACAATGGAATGAAGCAACTGATAAAAACAGAAGGACAAGAACATTTTTCAAAGGTATGCTTTTTTTTTTACTAGAAAACAAAAGCTGAGAGCAATATGAGATAGACATGTATATATGTATACATATGAGTACACATAAATATAAATTACATATATATTCTTTAACAGAATCAATATTATATTAAAAGACTTACCAAATCCTCCAATATTAGAATAGCAGATATATATTCTTGAAACTTGGTTTAGGTAACTTCCTTTACTAAGAAATAAATGTTTGTACTCATTATCCTCAAGATGGTGCTAGAAGGAAATACTAATGGAAATTAAGGTTTTTACAAATTTTAGAATGACAGAAGTAGTAAGATAATCTGTTTCACATTTAAGATAGATTTAACCAGGATAACCACGCAATCTTTATTACTCAGGATAATGAAGACTTACTGTCACATCAGACAAACCCTGGAATCTCATTGACTTACTCAGTAGAGGGGTTTTTCTCTCCCACATGAGGTCTAGTGTGGGACAGTCAGCCTCTCACCAGCACGTAGCTACATCCTCTGCAAGACCAGTCCCTGCTGAAGGAAAGGGGGATGGAGGAGACATTTTGTCTCTTACTGCCTCATTTCAACTCGGACATCAACTCGCACTGAGGCCAGAGCCACTCACATGGCTCCAACCTAATTGCAGAGCAGTCTGGGAAAATGTAGGAAGCCACATGGAATCTTTGGTGAGCATTGTGTCTGCCTCAGCCTCCAGCATCACATTCTTTGGGGGTACTTGTCAGCAAAAATATTGCACGGCCTAACAGGAGTTTGTTTGTGCCTATGTGCGCTCTTTTCCAGGGTTCTCCACAAGCTCCCACCACAGAAATATCTGGCTACTGTCCCAAAGATTTCTGGCTGAGTGATTGCTGGATAAAAGGTAGAGAGATGTGCTCTAATGAGAACTGCTATTTTCTCACCTGTCCTTCCGGAGGATAGAAATAATGAACTAAGTGGGAAATGGTGGTACCACTTACACAAAATAGAGAATGTAAGGAAGAAGAGCAGGTTTTTCTTTCTAGGAGAAAATCAGTTTGCATTTAGACATCAGCAAGTAGAAGGGGGAGAAGGAGCGGGGGGGGGGGGGCGGGCGGAAGAGAAGGAAGAGGAAATAAGAAGGCAGCAACATTCTATAGACAGATAGAAACTGTTGTGCAGCTGAGGAAAGGGTTTAGCATACAGGTGTAATGTTTGCAGCCAAAGCCTAAGGTTGAAGCCATAGAGATGGGTGAGCTCTTTAGAGGAAGGAGCCTACTTTAACGTTGACCCAGATAGTGTGTGAGCTTGGAGGAGGAGAATTACAGGGTAAACAAAGCAAAGGAACAGTATGTCTTTAGGAGTAGCAAAGATATACCGAGAAGTTTGGAAGAAAAAAGAAGGGAAAACAGCTCTTTCCACCACTTTAGAGATTAGAAAATCCAACTGAGGCCATCATTCTAATTCTGCTCCAACCGCCTGAGCCAGGTCACTCACTACAGCCTTTTCCCAGGGGGCTTTGCTTCCAAACACAAAACTGTTCACAGCCCCTGAGCCATAAGGAAGTCCTGGGGAAAATCCAGCTACAAATTAAGATGGAGTGAAGGACTGAAGTCACTTTCTAAGAAAAACCTGTAATTAAGATGAGTCTCTACATAACAGCATTTTTGAAAAAAAGTGGGACACCAGGAAATAAATTAGAAAGTCAATATTGAAATGATTGCTATTGAATGGACATCTCATGTTTTCCCTGGATGTCTAGGAAAGGGAATCTAGTTCCATCCTCTCTGACGAGGGTTATGGGAACCGCCTCTTAACTGCCCTCTTTGCTCCACCCTGTCCTCTTCTGGTCTGCTCTGAATGTGGCAACAGGTGGGTGAGCTTGCTCAAGTGTAGGTCAGAGCAGATTATGCTTCTTCTCAAAACCATCGGGGGGATAAGGGCCCAACAGGGTTAAGCCATCTGTGCACCTCAGCTCTCTGATGTATTTCTGCTGCTCCTGCCCTGGCTTACTCCTCCCCAGCTGTCCCAGGTACCTCGCTATTCCTAGAACACGTTAGTGTCTCCTTGCTGTTTCTTCTTCCTGGAACATTTTCCTTCCAAATGTAGGCATGCTCACTCCATGTATTCCTACAGACCTCTCTGCTCCATTTTCACTTTTCAGAGAGGTTTATTCTGTATTCCGACCATCCTTTGTTAAAATAGCAACCCGAACCCTCAGTTCATTACCCTGCCTCTTTTCTCCAATATTCTGACCACCCTTTGACATGTGATGTGTTTACTTGTTTATCTCTTGTGAGCGGCCTCCTGCCTTACTCCCTGGAGGCCAGCGACCTCACCAACTGTGCTGTGGGCTCTTCCTAGAACAGAGCTCCACCCATAAGAGGAGTTCAGTGACTCCTTGTTGAACAACTGTGTGTAAAAGATGATCCTTTGCAGTCACCTATATTTTATTTTTAATAAGAATATTTTAACATAAAAAAAGAAGACATAATGTTCATTTTAATTTGTATAAATTTAGCTTCAGGAATTATTTATATTTCATTTTGCCTCAGTGAACACTCGCCAGCAGCTGTGGGGAACCACTATACCATGCCATCCTAATTCTCTTAGCTCTATTAATCCTCGCCTTGTAGTACTTATGTTGTCGTAGGAAATAAACCACTTCCAGCTGATTTATGAAATAAGAATATTGCTTACTTCCTGTGCTTTAAGAAGGCAGGAATATGATTTATTATGCTATTTCTTTTGTCAAGATATGCAATTACAATACTTTTTCATGCACTAATTTAGCAACACTTGTTTTTTGCACATTTGCTCCATATGTTTGTACAACAGAGATTTTTAAAAGATGGATGAAATAAGTATTTGCTGGTGCTTTGTTACCTTTAGTGTCATTAAATATTATTTTCATATTCAAGTTGCTTCAGCAACTGCTGTGTTCTGAAGTTCTGATTTCCAGATATAGCAGGTTGTCATATAAGGTTTATTGTTAATTCTTTTGTTTTCCTCCTTTGTATTTGTTTTGAGGCAGTAAAATAGTTTTGTGTTTCTTCATTAGAAAAAAACATCATTTTAAGTTATTTTAAGTCCTTGAAAAGACCAATTTACCACAGGGAATCGGAGACAGCAGACGGGAAAAGACTTTAAAACTCCACATTAAGCTCAGAGAGAAATTGTAATCAGACAACCAATTATTCAATTTTCTTAACCATGCACTTTATAAATGTCAGTGCAATAATTTGTCATAGGGAGAAAAATAATAAGAGCATGAAATATATTGATAGGTATAAAAAGGAAGACATCTTTGAGAGGACATTGCCACTATTTCAGTAGTTATAAAATAATTATTCTTTGGTTTATGCACATTTGGGCATATATATTGATTGAACTTTCCTGAGTGATTAATTCTTGCGAGACATAACAGAGGTTTTTTGTGGGGGTTTTTTTTCTTTGACTACCAGAATTTAAAGTATTAGTAATATAGAAAAAAGCCAGGAGTATTATTTCCTACAAACAAAATTTTATGAGAAGCAACCATTGTTTGCAAGCACAATTAACATCTTAGAATGAAAGCTTAATTATTCACTGTTTCTAACCCCTTTCTTGGAAAAATAAAACCATTAGCACAATAAGCAAGTAGTTGATAATTAGATTATTTTAAAGTTGTTTTTAAACATCATGAACATGAGTTGTTTTTTTTGCTTTTATCAATAGCTGGTCTTTATTCATAGCTTGTGTAGGTGTAAAAACCAGCTTACAGTCCTCGGATTCCAAGTTGCTCCAAGTATCGAACATGTCACATCCACTGATGGGAGGAATGATTCATAGATATGTCACACATTTACAGTCATACATGTGTCACAGCCAAAGAGGCAACACAGTCTCCTGGCAGCTATGGGTTACTAATGGCCATTCACACGTTGTCTGTTGGCAGTGATATTTAAATAAAATATACCGGCATATGACATATATAATACATAACAATAATAATAACAGAGGTTGCTACAAGAGCCTCAATTCCTTCTTTGAAAACCCCTTCTGCCCTCTTACCTATGTTATTGTCAGCATGTGGAGTATAGTATGTAGAGCATGTAGAGAAGGTACTATTTATTAATATTTCATATTGATGTATCTGAATTTTTACAACTATCTTTAGGTTATACAGCCCTCAATATACCATATGCTGGTCAAGTTCCTAGTCAAGTTAAATGATTTGGAGGTTTGGAATGAGAGAAACCACATCTCTTGGGAATGTGATTCCTTAATTCATTTGAAATACAATTCAAAGTTGATTTTATAAGTAACGAGGATAGAATTACAAGTTTACTTTGACTTACTTTCTGAAAGCAAATCAAATACATCTCAATTAATAAAATGAGAAGATGTTTTTGGTTTCTTTATTAATCATTTACATAAAATCAGGAGCCTACTTATCACATACAAATAGAGAAAGCACAAAGCACTGTAGAAAATCCATTCAGGGTAACGGGGTTACTGCATCACAGCTGCTCTGTGTCAGTGCTAGTATAGGAAAGCACTCCTAACAGTGCATCAATTTTCACAGCCATTTAGTAGATTAGAAAGCAATTGTAAATAGCGTAAAACCCACATTAACTCCTGTCAACATCCTGCCTTTTGCTCAGTTATGGATTTGTTTGAAATAACAGTGAGATCTAAAATGATTGCATCGCCATCCCAGATTGTGCTATAAATATGAATGAACCCGTTGTAATGGAATGCATGGCACTCTATGGCAGGCGTTTGTCCTCCCATCATGGTAGCAGGCTCGTGACATACGGCATCATGGCATTGCCTCTACAAAATAACTCCACATGACCTCAAGTAGAAATTGTATCAACTGACAGGTGTTCAAGTTGCCCTAAATTTTATATTCTAATATTTCATTATTAACAGCCACCAGTTGTTTAAATTCAAAAATCAATCCAGATGATATGAAATCCATTAAGCTATTTCTAAAAAGGATTGTTAATTTAGATAATATGTCGTTTTGATTTTTAGTAGACTACTTGATTGATCTCCGCCCAAAAGTATAAGGTCAAGTGACCATGTCATCCGAATGGGAACTAGTTGAAGGGATTGGACCACTTACACTAGGAGTTATTTTGAATGGCAGACAGGAGCTGCAGCCTTGCCTTTCAAGCCTCTCAGTAAGGATGTCATCTTCAGTATATTTTAATTTCGGGTTTTGCTTGATTTTTAATGATAACCACATTGAGAGGTTTTGGTGGTAGAACAAAGAATTTCTTTTAAAGACTTTTTTTTCATATTATTAGATTAGCAGAAAGGGTACCAGTGCATATCTTTTTAATTGCTTGATTCAGCTTGACTTGTCACTCTTTTTTAGATAAGGGTCATTTTATTCCACTACTTAATGTCCTTTTGTTGGAATACTTCTTATTCTGGTTAAAAATGTCAGACTAACTTCTAAAGTACATCTTTAGTCTTCAGAAGAATAAGTGCACATTTCAGTGTCAAAACTGTGCCTCCAACTGGGTTGTGTATTGACAATTCACTTATTAGCAGATAATTTACCTGATTGTTGACTTCTTTTCTTTGTTCGGAACTTTGCTGTTGTTAGTTTCGTGATGCTTAGGAGAAGGGGCAAATGACCAGTTGATGAAACTATTTGTTTAGTGACTTTTACATGTGGAGTGCTGGACTTTGTGCTGTACACACATTGTACTATCTCACTTAATACAGTCTCCCTTCAACTTGTCAATATTTGAAGAGGGGGAATCACCTGGATGTATCACAGGGGTGGTCACTTTCGAAAACACCATTTACTTGGGAAAGCAAGTTCCAGGAAAGAGATTGTAGGTTTAGAATTATTCCATCTGGATTTACTTATTCCTGCTGTAGCCATCACCCGAGTGTCAGTATCAGAGATGAGAAGCCATCATGGTGCAGTTCTCTCAGGGAAGACATTTATGCTTGTCTTCAAATAAGTATCAGCTACACCCAGGAATATTTACTCTCACCCTCTTTTCCCTCTAAAGGGGATGCTTAATGGGACCAGCCACCTTATATCTATGGGAAGCTTGGGTTTCAAGTCGAGACGACAGGTACGATGAAGCCCAACTAGTAACCTACAAAATGTATACACTGCAATCTGTGGCAGTGGCTCAAAGTTAGAAAGATGATTAGTATGCTATATTTATTTTTATCAACTATGGCACTTTATGATGCTCATGGAAATATTCTTGGTAAATTATTCAATCAAATACATTTTACATGAGGGTTTTACTAACAAGTTAAAAATTATTTTCAACTACATTCAGTCAGTCAGACAGATTTTGTTCTCCAGGTGGTTGTGTGTTCTTTGCTTCATAACCTGTTTGGCAGCACTCTTTGGAACCTGTGAATATTTATATTTCAGGGCCCTCTCAATAATTAAGAAATCCACATTCAATACCAGACATTTCAAATGTCTAAACCAGTGGTTCTCAACCTTCCTAATGCCACGACCCTTTAATACAGTTCCTCATGTTGTGGTGACCCCCAACCATAAATTTATTTTCGTTGCTACTTCATAACTGTAATTTTGCTACTGTTATGAATCGTAATGTAAATATCTGATATGCAGAATGTATTTTCATTGTTACAAATTGAACATAATTAAAGCATAGTGATTAATCACAAAACCAATATGTAATTATATATGTGTTTTCCGATGGTCTTAGGCGACCCCTGTGAAAGGGTCATTTGACCCCCAAAGGGTTTGCGACCCACAGGTTGAGAACCGCTAGTCTAAACTGTATTTCATTCTAGAATTATAACATGTTGTTACTCTGTTTTTGTTTCTAATAACATTTTCCCAATAATCAGGAACAAAGCAAGTATTCACTAAAGTCTTATGTTCACCAAGAAGGTGTATTTTTCTTTATGATGAAGTTAGCATTTGTGTACTAAACAGAATATTTTATAATTTATTCCATGAACTATGTCCTTGAAAACTCACTTTTGGCATTACTTTTAAAATGAGGATTATAAAGATCTTTCAAAACTCAGAGTAGAAAGTATAATTTCCAATATAAATTATGACTTCAAATTCATCGTTCAAGTAAGAAACTCAAATTTGTCATGTAACTTTGTAACAATTTTCATTATTTTGAAGTTCTCACATGCCTCATGAATTTTATACAAGCTTTGTTATTTTTTTCTAAATTGGGGTAGTATGCTATCTTCTGCAATTTGTTTTCATGTTAGATTGCAATACTAGGGTTCTGTATAGTCTATGATACCACTTTACCCCATAAAGACTATCAAAAGAACATTTGCTTTCATTGTTTTTGCAAATAGGAGAGAAAGATTTGCATTGATAAAACTCTTAATTCTTTGGACTAATGACATTCTTTTTAAAAAGCTGAGTTATATAACAAGGATCATCAGAGAGATGCATATCTGGTCAGACCACACTCCTGCCTAATATCTTTTAGTGCCTTTCCTGGGCTCCTGGAATAAAATTTCGCCCCTCTTCAGTCTCAGTCGAGTCACTCTTCCTTTGGTCACTGCGTTCCAACCACAGAGCCTTCCACCCAGGGCTTCATGCTAGTCCCTCTGCCTGGGATGCTATTCTCCCACCAAAGCTATCTTGCTGTAATAACTCTTTATCTCTCTGTTTTCAAATGTTATTTTCTCATAGAAGCTTTTCTACAACTGTCTTTCCTCTAAGCTTTAAATCAGGTCCCTCGTTATACTTCATAATTGCATCCTTTACTTTTCCTTCATTGTATTTACAAGTTATAATTACATATTTGTTTGATTATTTGTTTAATGCCTGCCTCTCTCAGTAGTGTGTAACCTGTATGACTAAAGAAAGAGTTGGAGTTAGAGGGAAGACAATTTTATCATAATAGGTATTTCACATTTTTGACAGGTAAATTCAACCAAAACAATTCCCAGGGAGTAACAAAGAGCTTGAAAACTGGGAAATCAAGGCAAGGCTATGGTGTGTGATGCAGGAGGTGCATGGAATGATTTCCACAAGCCTCACAGAGCATAAGGGTGGTGATGGGGGGAGGTAGGTGGTACATGGACAGAGTGTACAGTCACACTTCATCTAGGGCAGTGGTCGGCAAACTCATTAGTCAACAGAGCCAAATATCAACAGCACAACGATTGAAATTTCTTTTGAGAGCCAAATTTTTTAAACGTAAACTATATAGGTAGGTACATTGTTATTAACTTAATTAGGGTACTCCTAAGGCTTAGGAAGAGCCACACTCAAGGGGCCAAAGAGCCACATGTGGCTCGAGAGCCGCAGTTTGCCGACCACGGATCTAGGGCAGTGGTTCTCAACCTTCTGGCCCTTTAAATACAGTTCCTCATATTGTGACCCAACCATAAAATTATTTTCGTTGCTACTTCATAACTGTAATGTTGCTACTGTTATGAATCATAATGTAAATATCTGATATGCAGGATGGTCTTAGGCGACCCCTGTGAGAGGGTCGTTCGACCGCCAAAGTGGTCGCGACCCACAGGTTGAGAACCGCTGATCTAGGGCATGTTTTCTAACATCTCTTGGCCTCAGTTCTATTATTACTATATTGTCAACCTGAAGCAGATTAGAGGGAGGCCTGAGCTCCAGTATTCTTTGGTTTCCAGAAGATGGGCTATGGTCATGAGCCATGCGAAGAATTTCAGACACAGGCAAGAATGTAGACCTGGGGTGAGGAAGAGTGTGTGGAAGGACTGGAGGAGGGGTACTACTAACAGTGATGGTGAACCTTTTGAGCTCGGCGTGTCAGCATTTTGAAAAACCCTAACTTAACTCTGGTGCTGTGTCACATATAGAAATTTTTTGATATTTGCAACCATAGTAAAACAAAGATTTATATTTTTGATATTTATTTTATATATTTAAATGCCATTTAACAAAGAAAAATCAACCAAAAAAAATGAGTTTGCGTGTCACCTCTGACACGCGTGTCATAGGTTCGCCATCACTGGACTAGAAACTACCTAAGTGACCTTTTGGCTCCAAATTCACAACTAGTTACTTACCATTTGTACTCTCTTTTTAGCCCCCTTAGTCCTAAACCTCAGTCCTCCTTTTTCTCACCCAATTTCATGGACAAAGTCTCAGGATTCAGGAAAATAGCTAAGACTTCAAGTATAAAAGCCGATATTCTTTTCTTAAAAAAAAAAAAAAGGAAAGAAAGAAAGAACCAACTAATAATTTATCAAAGCTATGAGGAATCTATACTAAGTAAGATTGGGGAGAAAAGTTTCATTCTATTTTTAGTTATCAAAAGCATAGAACAGAGAATACCATCGACTACAGCTACAGTGTTCTACATTCTAAATTCTATACTTGGCTTTTTAAGCCCTTTTACCTTTTCTTAGGCTAAATGGGGTATTTTAGTCCCAGTGTGTACATTGCATAAGCTTTACACTGAAGGGTCAGGATTATTTTTAACTAATGTTTACAAAGGATCAGTGGACTGGATCTTTTTGTTTATGTTACACATGAAAAAATACAGTTTACTTAGTTCTAAACACCCTCAGTCAGACATCTGCAAATAGGTGGTGTCCTGGAATATAGAAAAGTTTCCCTAAATTTAAAATGTACTTGAGCTGAAACATTCCTTCTTCTTCCTTTTCTTCTTTCTCTCCTCTAGCCTTGCTCTGTATTTTGCTAATGCTACTACTTCAACATGCATTAATTAAAATTCATCTGTATACAGGCTGAAATGTCAGATGAACTTTTATTCTGAATTTTATCCTGAATCATGTGTTTACAGTGAGGTGGTTTCTTATAGTAAAAAAAAAAAAAATGATAATTTAACAGGAGCAGCATAAGGAAACAGTTGAAATGTGCCAGTTTTTATTTTGTGCTGATCCTTTACCGTAACCACTAAAACAGTAATGACCATGAGGCAGACTTTTATAAGCTTAGATTTTATATAGGTCAGCCAAAATTGGTGTAGGTTGATGATACGACACATGGAGATTAAAACAACACTAATGAAATGAGTAAGCAGCAATTCCCATCTTGCATATGGGAAAGGGTCTATATAATTTTCTTGATCTAGTCATCCTTTGGAAATCTAAGAAGATAAGATGCTTTGAGATGCTCCAATATGGACCGATTTTGCTTATACGCTATTTTAATCCTGTCCTTGTTAGTTCTTTCTCCAGCAATTGCTTGCATTTTTTATGATTGAAAAGCATCTGAAGGTTCATTACCCAAGTCCCTCCTCCAGTATTTCTGCTGTTATTTCCTCAAACACATGAGACCCTTTCACATCCTGGTGTTTTGTGCCTGCTTGTCCTCCTACCTGGGATGCCTCCTCCCATTCCTGGCTTGACAGGCTTGTACTAATTTGTCAACTCAACCAGTCTTTGGAAGCTAGTTCCTCTGTCCTTTGCTCCTGCAGCATTTCTCCTCCCACCCCCAACCTACCCCCAGCATAGTTCTGTTTTAGCACTTATTTATAATTTGTTTGTTTTAATAATAGGCTTATCCCTCCTCGATCTGAATGCCTCAGGGTCTAAGACCTTCTTCATCTTTGCACCCCCAGCCGCAGCACAATGGCTGGTGGGCACATAGTAGGCAGTCCATTATTGTTGCTTCTGGGCTGGAATTAAGTCACCAATTAGATGAAATGTCTGACAGACAATCTTCTACTTTGAAACTAGTTGTATTCCCAAAGTTAATTTTTAAATCAGTTGTTTTGGAACTCAAAGCAGTTTCCCACAGAAACAATGTTATGAATGTTATAAATGGTGGTTAAGTTACCAGCTAGCCCTCAAGAGTCTATTTAACCCATAATGTAGCTTAAACACTATGCAGTTGTAATGAAAAATAGCAGAAAGCAACACTGTTACAAATGTGCAGTGTTTTCATTACATTAAGTACATACAATTCCTCTTCCGTGTAGAAACTGCATTCCAGGGCACATTGTGCCAGTGGGCAGGCATAGCATGACCTGGCCAAGCTCTTACACTGGCTTGCCTTATAAATCGTTTAACTTTACTGTGGCTGAGCTTCTACAAATGCCCCTCCCCGCAAATGTGGTATTTCTTGCCTACTCCCTCTGAAGGAAAAGCAAGGTGATATATATAAGTACACATTGAAACATAGAGCACAATGTGTATCATGGTATAAAGTACCCACAGAAAAATGAAATTAAAGTGAATTATGAACATTTAATGGAGTGGAAAATCAGTAGCAGAGTTGGGATTTACCCCTCAGCTGGCCTGACCCCAAGCCTGGGCACTGGACAACCACCATGTCACCCTTCCTCATAATGAGCAGCTCTGGGTGTGAATTGATCTTTCTGGGCTTAGTTCCCTCTCGGGCACAGTGACATTTAGATTAGATGACCTTCCCATTCTTTTAATCTGAATGTCGGTACTTAACATTATTTGGACAGAGTGGTAACTTTGGTGGGATCAAAAATGTCCTGGAAGGGTAATAAATATGGTCTAAATGTATTCCGTTTTCTCTTCTATAAATAGTTTCCTTCAAGCACCACTTGCATGCTTATATCTTCCCTAGAGGCTTAGCGCACAAAATCATGCACAGGTACGGTCCCCAGGCCTAGCCTGCTATCGGGCCATCTTCCCCGGCTGCTGGAAGCTGGCCCCGCCCCCCACTGTCACCCACCCCAATTCCCCATTTCCCATCCGGCAATGGGAGCCTGACGGCCGGAGGAGGGACTGAGTGGTGGTCAGTGCACCTCATAGTGACTGGTCGAGCGGTCGTTCTGGTCGTTCTGCCGTTGTGGTCGCTGGGCTTTTATTATATAGGATTGCTTGATAAGATTTTTTTCCTTAGTCTGCTGAATATGCCCACCTTAAAACCAACTTGTTTCTAGCATCAAAGTCTACATGGAAACTAACTTCTGTAATAGTGTCTTCATCCAAACTTGCAGAAAAGCAGCCTTCTTGTTCCTTACTCCAAATTCTGGTTTCTCCCATGAAGAGGGCAGTGTCTTAGGAATTTCTCAGTTGATTCTGGTGCAGTAGGTATGAGCTCCAGCTAACTTCCTAATCAGATTTGCTTCTCTATTAAGAGCCATGTTTTCCAGTGACTACGCTCTTATTGTTGTTTTTTTCAATAGTAAAATATCAAGATTTGGTTTATTTGTTTTTATGCATGAGAGAATGTAAATAAGGTCCATAAACCAACGTACAAATGTTTATGAGACACTAATTTTAAAAAGACAACAAAAAGAAAGCTGCATGGATCCTAAATGGGTATGTAAATAAATGCACTCTAGGCCAGAGATATTACAAGAACAGTCTTACATTCTTCATAACAAGGGTTAGCATGGAAATCGGGGGCTGAACAGCAGTGATGCCAGCAGGTGGTACTTGGTCAACATTATTCCATGGCCTTTAGCTCTCTCTCTCTTCCACTACTTGACTTCCTGCTTCTCTTTCATGGGTGGCCCCTCTAAAGTCTTCTTTCCCATTGCTTTACTGGCCTCTTCCCTGGCATGCTGCTCTGAAAACTTCGTGAACATGTTGACTTTAGTGCAACTTATTTTAGTTCATCTTTTTGTACCACACCACCTGCACTTCCCAGTTTCCTAGCTCCTTCCATTCCTTCCTTTTGTGTGAGAGGGTTAGCATGTGGCAAGCAGGGGTCTGCTGTCCTCCTAGCAAAATGCCTGACGGACTAGAATACCTCCCTCTTCAGGTTCCACGCCCTCTTTATTTTCAGCCCTATAGTTAAACTTCCCCAGAAAATTTGTGGCCTTTGAGGAATCTTTTCTGGAGGAAAGAAAAGAAGTTGGTAAGTTCTTGGGACTTCTAACTTGCTGTAACTAGATTCCCATTTATCTCTCCCTCAATCATTGCTTTTCTTCTGTGCTTGAGGGTCAACTAGTACAGAATAAACATGTAACTCCTACTAGAGAAACGATTGCTATTGTTTCAAACTCCATTACAAAAACATTTTCTATGTGAAATTTCAACACATCTTGAAGCTAAAAATATTAGTATCAGATGACCTATGTTATGTGTTTTCTTTATATGTTCATCTGCATAACTGTCACTTGTCCTGAATCACATCTACAGGGTGGGACCTTTTAGCATTTTTAGATTTTTTCTTAGGTAGGGTTTCTTGGAAATTGTGAATTATCTCAAATCCTGTTGTTACTACAAAGCTCAACTGAGACTGTGCCATTGTGAAGCCTGCCTTCACTTCAACTATTTCTAGGTGGACTTTCTATTGCTTTTTGTTGTTATTGTTGTTCTCTTCTGAGGATACTGTTTTCTACTTTTAGAGAGAGTGAAAGGGAGAGATGTGTGGAGAGAAACATCAATGTGAGAGATACATATCGATTGGTTGCCTTACCTCCTGCATGCACCCTCACCAGGGTGGGGAATGAACTGCAACCCAGATACCTGCCCTTGACCATGAATTGAACCTACGACTCTTCGGAGCAATACTGGCCAGGGCACTATTGCATTTATAGTGTGCACAATTCATTTAGCACCTCAGTAACACTAAAAATGAGCCAACATAAGGTCTTCTTTTGTTCATGGTCCCTTTCAGACCAGCAAGAGTACCTTAAACTTATTGGTATGTAGCTCTGCAGCTTATACATATAGTTGCTCAATAAACATTAATTGATACATTATTCAGTTACATATTTACTTAAGTTGAAGTTTTCAACTGATTTATTTTTTCCCTTTTCAGTTAAATTTTGTGAGTGGCTTTGATTACCCAGTTGCATTTTTACCATCAATAGGTTATGTCTATAAAGAGAAGTCTACAGACATTTTTAATGTGTTTGAGGAATTAAATTGAATTTAAAAGTTCAGATTTTAAAATCACAGATGAATATTGTGTTAGCGATTAACTGTAGCAAACATATTTTCAAACAGTTTATCTAGCTGAGAATAAGGCAACAATAGAGCCATCCCTTGTGGCCAGAGTTTCAATGGCTTCCTTCAAATCGGCATTTTAAAGTTTTTGTTTTCTTCTTTCTTTAATCTCTCATGTTATGAATAATATTTAGTTGAACTCCCAGAGCAACTGGGGAAAGAAAATCTTTGGTGTTGATTTTGGATAAAATATGAGACATTTACTTTTGTGAATTTTAATCTCGGAAGAATTTAATACAATCTTTTGTTCTTTAGGCTCATGTGTCATTCAAATATTTAAATTTAAACACCAGTATGTTTTTGGCCACAAGAAATCCCACAGAAACACCTAAGTATGAAAGTTTTCATTATGAATATCTATAGAATGTCATTATTTTAATTGCCATTTCAGCAATTCTCCGGTGGTACTAATGCACTTGGTGGCCCTGTTTGTCCTTCATGGGCACTTCATAGACTAGTCATCCTAATGTCACACTGCTTTGTAGTTCTTTATTTCTCTGAGCTTTTGAATTTACCTATATTTGCTTAGCAACCAAGTTAATTGTTTAAAAATTATTATTTTGCTTTAGCCCTTTTGGTCAGTGTTATTTTGCTTTAGCCCTTTTGGTCAGTGGTTAGTTTGTCAGCCCAAGGGCTGAAGGGTCAACAGGTTTGATTCTAGTCAAGGGCATGTACCTTGGTTGCAGGCTTGATCCTGGCCCCAGTGGAGGCACATGCAGGAGGCAACCAATCGCTGTGTCTCTCTTCCTCTCCCTCTCTTCCACTCTCTCTAAAAATCAGTGGAAAAATATATCCTCAGGTGAGTATTAGCAAAAAAAATTTATTTTACTTATTTAATCTCTGAATCTTTTAGATATATTATTTCAAAGCACTAAGAGATGTCAGATTTTGTGCTAAATTTTTGTCAAGTCAAACCTCTATTTTCTATATTTTGATTTAATAAAATTTGACCTCTTTCTAGAAATTTCAAAACTTGATTGATTACAAGGTGCATAAATAGATCAGAAAATTCCCGTGTTCTTTAAAAAAATGTATTTGTTGAGCACAAATTCTTACATTAGATTTCAAGTTGTGTGAAATATAATTCGTTTTTTTTCCAAGTCCAAACTAAGTTATTTCTCTCTGGTTTAAACATGTTGGTTGATTTTTAGACTTGGCTGAGTTTCACTGTAAGTTGCAGTTGGATGTGACTCAGCACCCAGGAGCTGTCAGGATGGCTCAGTGATCTAACACCGGTGTCCTGCAGCTCTGACTGCAATCAGCAGATGCTGTGGTATTACCATAAATGTTCTAACTGCTTCTGTCAAAAAGAGAAAATTCGCCTGCACTGAGTCTGCTGCTTCTGATTAAATCCAGTTTGCCTTCTTTTGCATAATTAATGTCCCATGATGATCTCTAACCTTTTGTTTTTAATATTGCCTCTTGGTCTAGGCTCACTCTTTATGGGGAGGCTCAAGTAAGAGCAGACAAAGAGAAGTGGATGGTGCTTTTACATGAACCGCCCCCTCCCCCCCACCCCCACCCCCCCTCGCTACCTTTGGCTCTGAAGTTGATACTGTTATTTACCACCATTTGTCAAGATCATGAGAGGTTCTGGTCTCTGCAATGTTTGCATTGTTGTGCCCCGGCTCTGTTCTCCTGAAGGAGTTTCTGCAATGCTTTGGTGCACATGGTGTTGCCTCAGGATGAGTGATGACAGGATCTGCTGTAGGATGCACTTACTCTGGTGTGTAAACTGATAAACCTCTGGCACAAACCAGGTAAAAGGCTTCTTAGTTTCTGCAAAACTTTCTGTACCTCTGCCCTGGCCGATGTGGCTCAGTTGGAATGTCGTCCTGTATACCGAAAGGTTGCAGGTTCGGTTATTGCTCAGAGCACATGCCCAAGTTGTGGGTTCAATACCCAGTTCAGGTGTATACAGGAGGCAACCCATCGATGTTCTCATGTCGATGTTTCTCTCTCTCTCTCTCTCTCTCTCTCTTTCTCTCTCTCTCCTCTCTCCCTCTCTCCTTCTATCTCTAAAATCAATAAATCATATTAAAAAAAAAATCTGTACCTCTAGCCCAAAGTAAAGCAGACACTGTGTTTGCCACCACAAAGTCAATGTATACAGAGCAGAAGTACAGCAGGTCCTAGAATAATTCATTTTATTCAACATTCTTTTGTTACAATATTGATGAGGGAAAAGTCGATTTTCTGTTGAGGGCACTGTCTGTGGAGTTTGCACGTTCTCCCATCTAAATGGGTTTTCTACGGGTTCTCCGATTTCCTCCCACATCACAAAGGTGTGCACTTCAGGTGAATGGGTGTGTCTGTGTTGTCCCAGTGGGAGTGAGTGTGAGTGGCTGTGGGTTCGCCCTGCGTCCTGTCAGAGTGGGTGCCCACCTCATGCGCTGAGCCCCCGGATGAGGCTCTGGCCTACCCGGCTCTTGAACTGGAATAAATGGGCTGCAAAATCATGATCGTGTTTTTATTCATCTTTTTAAAATGTATGTATAGCTCACAAATATAGTGATTTGTTTCCCAATAATAGAGTCCAGCTAAATTTAAAAACTCCTTTGTACTGGACAGTCCTTGAAGTGAGTGCCTTTCATTGTTAATATTAGAAGTGTTTGTGGACTTTATTTAGCAGTTTGGTGATGTTTTTGTGGTCAGAAATATGCCATAAGGACTTAACTCTTGCTTATATCAATTCTCTTATGGTAAAACTAGGGGCCCAGTGCACGAATTCGTGCACCTTGAAAGGAACTGTGGGCCATGAGGCTGCGGTGGGCACAGGAGCGGGTCTTGGCCCACCCTCCACGCTCCTGCTGGCTCCTCCTGCTGTGGTCCCCGCTCCCGTCTGCAGGCAGCCCCGCTCCTGCCACCACCACTCCCATGCACTGACTGTGCCAGCCCCACTCGCACCTGCTGATGGCGTGGAGCAATTGGGGCCAGCACCATCAGTGGGTGTGAGCAGAGCCAGCACTGCCAGCGGGTAAGAGCAGAGGCTGCTGCTCTGATCGCCCCTCAGGAGCAGGGGGAGGTGGAGAAGCTCTGAGGGTCGATCAGGGCCGGCAGACACCACTCATACCCGCTAATCGTGCTGAACGATCGGGACTGGCACTGGGCACCAGCAGTGGGTGCAAGCGGCGGCTGCGGCGCTGGCTGCGGGTGCTAGCGGGGCCAGTGCCTGCAGCAGGTGCAAGCACCCGGCAGGACCGCGGTGCGTGGGAGCAAAGAATTTTCAGTAACCACCAGAGGCTCACCCCAATGACAGCGACCGGTGCCCCCGCTCACCTGCTCCATCATCCCAACATGGCCGGTGCTTGCCATGTTCTGCACATGCCCCCTGGTGGCCAGTGCTTGTCATAGCGACCGGTTGTTCGATTGTTCTGGTTGTTCCGCCATTCAGTCTATTTGCATGTGAGCCTTTTATTATATAGGATTGGTTTCTTTCTATGTCGTTTCTCTTAAAGTAACAGCTTCCAATAAGCTGTGGACGATGTTAAGTGAGGATGTACTGTATGTTAATGACGAATACCCTGTTTTGTCAGTGAAAACATTTTTTACATCATCTCAATGGGAAAAGACCCTGAAGGCCACAAGTGCTTCTTCATTTTCCTTTTTATCCTGTCAGAACCTGTGAGTCCTCCCTGGTAACCACCTGTGAGTTGAATTTTTTGTTTCTTTTTCAAGTGGAACATTGATGTGAATAGATATCTTTTGTGACATTATTCTTGCAGTATAAGGTTAAAAAGTATACGTGATATCTCTAAGGCACTAAATCAGCCAGTAGTGAGGGCACATTTACTGCTTAGAGCTGCTCTATAATCACAGTATCTGAAATAGGGTTTTCACTTGCTCCCTTGGTTTCAGAAGAAAGGATGAATGGCCGAGTTTCACACTTTCTGTGGCTTATCTGCTTTGTTCTCCTCTGGGAGATTCTGCTAGCAAATATTTATCAGATTATTTTTAGTTTTATATTTTCTTCATAGAATCAAAGAATTTTCTAATAGAAAAGGATCTCAGAAAAGGGTTCATTTTGTGACTGACCAAACTGAGCCTAAGTGACTGATGGACAGCTATGGGCAGTGGCACATTCAGGTGAGAGATTTGCAGCTCTTTTTTAAAAAAAAAAAAAATATATATATATTTCAGAGAAAAGGGAAAGGGGGGGAGAGAGAGAGAGAGAGAGAGAGAGAGAGAGAGAGAGAGAGAGAGAGACATCAATGATGAGAGAGAATCATTGATAGGGTGCCTCCTGCACACAGGGATCGAGCCTGCATCCCGGGCATGTGCCCTGACTGGAACCAAACCATGACCTCCTGGTTCGTAGGTCAATGCTCAACCACTGAGCCAAGCCAGCTGGGTGGATTTGCAGCTCTTAAGGACTGAAATTTCAATGTAGATTTTTGTTTATCTCAGATTAAAACCAAATAAAGGAGAAACATGAAAATTTCAACATAAATGTATCAGTCCCCAAATAGATTCCACATAAAAACAATCTGATGTTCTGATAAACAAAACATTTTTTTTGTTTTTTGTTATTTAAATTGTTATTACAAACCCTTTAAGCTTATAGCTGCTTAGATCTTCTGCAGCCCTAATATGGTGTTTTTCTATATAACCACCAGCAATACTACTTTTCCATCTCCGTTCATCATCTCTTCCTATTAGCCAAATTGTTCTACCTCCGAGAGCACTCCCTGCAGCAGAGCAGCTGATGCGTGACCCAGAGACAGTGGCATGTGCCACAGGACAGGGGGACTTCCAGGTTTCCCTTCTGCATCTGCCTTTTCTTAGGTGTCATGGGGGGAAATCCCCATAACCTCTGAGCTCAGTTTCCTGGTCAGTGGATGGAGATAAGCAGTGGCCACCTCACAGGGGGAGGAAGTGGGTCCACACACCTGCTCTGAGATGTGGGTTGACAGCCACGGAGGAGGAGGAAGACATGGGAAAGGCAAGAATACGGGAACAGGAGGCTTCTATATATTTCATTACACCAGAAATTTCAATGATTCCTCCTAGTCTGTTTCCTCATTCCCAGGGTATTCATGAACATAATGTGTTAGTTACTACTCAAAAAATTCACAGATGTGTCTTTTAAGATATTGGAAAGTGAGAATGGAAGGAAGTCACTTAGAAAAGCACCAACATTTTAGGAAAATGTGAAATGTTTCTCTGGCTCTCAGAATCTAAGAATCTCTTTCCCACCCTACCCTCTGGGAAAAAAAAAAAAAGCTTTTCACAATTTTTTTCTTTATAATTCTAGATGCCCTGAAATCCTCAAGTTTGATTTTAAATGTATTGCTGTTATCACACAATAAGAGGAAGCTGTCAGTTTATTTTAAATGGCAAAGACCTGAATTCATAAACATTACAGCTGCCATTCTCATCAGATATATTCAGAATTTGGATATCCACCCACCTTATCCCCAGCAAATTAACAAATAAATACACATCGCTGGATTTATCACTTTAACTGTGAATTTAATACCTACATGTAAACGTAAGTTAGTTGGCTAATGGGATAGATTACATTGGAAGTAATAGAAATGAAGTTTTTTCTTTTAGTTTTTTAACATGTATGGGCTCTGTTTTTCACTCTGAGTTAATTTGATTTTAGGAGTGTCTGGTACTAATTCTGCCTGCTTGTGACCATTTGGAAAAGATACTCCAACACAGCCACTTTCGAGACTTGTGAGGAGAGACATATGCCTTACCTTTGTATGGGATCTGCACTCATCCAAAGAGCTGTTCCTATATATGTGTTTTTGTCATAAAATCCTTTGTGGTTTGGCTTATTTAATCATCTCCAGTAAACAAAGAAAAGTGCTGAAGTCTATAGAGATTAAGAGAGAATCATTCCAGGACATAATATGTGAATGATAGAGCTAAAAAGACACCCTTACAATTTTTCCCTTTCAGATCCAAGCTAGCCCATGATAGAGCACCCTCTGATCTAAGTAGTCACAAATGTAGAGTTTGCAACTAACCAGATGAGTCAGGGAAAATTGCTTTTGATCCTCTTTCATGTAAATCCAAAGAACAAACAAATCAATGAGCATACAGCTTGATAAACAAAAAGGTGATTCTGTGGCAGTAAGCTCAGTTAAAACCAAATCTGTAGAGACAGCAGGGAGGGGAGTAAAGCTAAACTGGCCTCCCCCCAAAGGGCCTTTACTTTGCCTGAGGAGATCATGATAGGCCTCTCCAGGAGCCACAGCAGCAAAACCGAGGGTATTGCTACGGCCTGACCGAGTAGCTGGCCTTGGTAGTTTCCCTGTATAGTGGGGATGTTAACAACAGCTTCATAGAATTAATCAGGGAAATGTTTTTAAAGCTCCTCTTCATGCCTGGCATTATCATCATAATCACCATTTGGATAAAGCCAGTGAAAGATTTCTTTAGTAGTAGAATGTAGTAGAGGAGACAGATATTAAATATATAATGACCCAAGCACATTATGCCTATGGAAGGTGTAATGAAGGGGAAAAACAGGGTGCTATATGAGAATGCATGACAGGAATATAGGGGTGGGGGTTAAGGACGGTTCCCTGGAATTGACTTCTTGTGCCAAAGCACTTTGACCTGGTTTTAGAATGATCATGAAAACTGGAACACCAGTCTCTTAAGAGAGGCCCATATAGAATGATGAATTCAGACCATTGTTCTCCCTGTAATAGAACATTGACAACAAGAATAATAGGGCACTAACCACAGTGAAAGAACAGTGGAGACAGCCACTCTTCTCAACAATATCTGGAGCAAAAGCATCCACAAATCCATTTGCTTCTTCCTGTGTTATTCTTCAAAACCTGCCTAATTCATCCTTTATGAACTATATCTGTTGCCAACTTCATACCTGCATTCTATTTAGTTCTCTCCGTCTGCCACCTTTCTGCCAGTCCTCCTATAGCAGTGATGGCGAGCCTTTTGAGCTCGATGTGTCAGCATTTTGAAAAACCCTAACTTAACTCTGGTGCCGTGTCACATACAAAAATTTTTTGATATTTACATCCATAGTAAAACAAAGATTTATATTTTTGATATTTATTTCACATATTTAAATGCCATTTAACAAAGAAAAATCAACCAAAAAAATGAGTTCGCGTGTCACCTCTGACACGCGTGTCATAGGTTCGCCATCACTGTCCTATAGCCTAGTGCCATGGTCGGCAAACTGCGGCTCGCAAGCCACATGCGGCTCTTTGGCCCCTTGAGTGTGGCTCTTCCTAAGCCTTAGGAGTACCCTAATTAAGTTAATAACAATGTACCTACCTATATAGTTTAAGTTTAAAAAATTTGGCTCTCAAAAGAAATTTCAATCGTTGTGCTGTTGATATTTGGCTCTGTTGACTAATGAGTTTGCCGACCACTGGTCTAGTGCATTAGTTCTCCTTAGAAGATATCCTAGATAGGCCCTTCACAGTCAACATTGCTTGTATTCCCTTCCATGATCTACTGCTGCAGATGACACCCCTCCAGTCTTAAACATTTTTTAAACCTAACACACCCACAGGACTTAAATATTTCTGTTTATTATTTAAGAGGCATGGATCCTAATTTTGCTAAAAGCCATAATAGATACCAGATCCAATAATGCATTTAAAAAATGATAGGCATAATTGACTACTCAAAACACTTTGAGCGGTCTTGCTATTTCTCCTTGTTATGTAGGGAAGATAATAAGCAAATATCTCTGTAGATGTTGATACAGTGATGTGATTAGACTGTAAGCCTCCCGAAGTCAGGAACCCTGTCTGCTCATTCTCCGCAATCCCTGACGCTTACTACAGCATGGTCACTGTGCATACTCAGCATTTCATGCTAAATGAATGAAAGAGTGTTTTCCATCATGTATCTACAGTATGCCCAAAAATGGTTAAATATAGTCCCTGCCCTCTTGATTGTAGACTCTTATGATAACACTAGTGGCCTGGTGCACGAAATTCATGCATGGGGGAGGGGGTGTTCCTCAGCCCGGCCTGCACCCTCTCTAATCTGGGACCCCTCAAAGGATGTCCTACTGCCGGTTTACAGGGATCAGGCCTAAACCAGCAGTCGGACATCCCTCTTGCAATCCGGGACTGCTGGCTCCTAACCACTCACCTGCCTGCTGCCTGCCTGCCTGATTGCCCCTAACCACTCTGCCTGCCAGCCTGCTTACCCCCAAATGCCCCCCCCCGCCAGCCTGGAGCACCCCCCAACTGCCCCCTGTGCCAG